>NC_025687.1:3893062-3901513 GCF_000633955.1 Camelina sativa
CTCTCTTTTTTTTTTTTTTTTTCCTTTTTCTCTCTTTTCTACCTCTATGATATATTAATATATTATCTATACTTTTAAAAAAAATTCTATAGCCAAATATTGGCCAAATTTGAATACTAGTAGATCGTATTATCAATCTTTGCATCCACTTCTTGAAACGGGCAAAAGTTATGTTCGAACAAATGACTTCGTCACAACGATTCCTAATATCATGCAAGAAACGGCGCCTAATTAACAAGGAATGGATAAACAATTGGCTTTGTCACAACGACTTTGGTCAACTTATTTTAAATTTGGTTTTGATGTTTTTTTTTACCGCCACTTGTGTTGGTGAGCCGTGAGCATCCCTTTTTCGAAACTCTGCATCCTAGACGGTTCAATATTTTTAAACCCGACACGGGAACAACTCTTCATCGTCCATGATCGCCTGTAAGATATTAATTAATATTCCTTCATTCGAGAGCTTCCCTTACTTCCTTATATCAGTTTCAGATCTTCTAAGAGATCTATCCAGCAATCCTCTTATAAAGCTGTAAGTTTGACGCAATATAACAAGTTTGAACTTGTTGCAATTTCAGAATATGTTTTTTTTTCCAAACATAAAGATCATGATGAAGAAACTAGAACAATTTTATTAGACTCACATTTTCTCCCGTTATTTTTAAAATTTTAAATATAAGGTTTATTTTTTTTGCTGACAATATCTATAGTTGAATGAATATTATTTGTTATATAGAAACATCACATGTTACTTTTTTTTTTAAATGTCAAACTTCTTCTTTTGACTACTCGAATAATGCCTATTGTCATATTAATTTTCATTTTAATGTCAAATTTCTCCTTTCCAAACTACTTAATAATTAATGTCATAATTTAAAAATGTAAAATTTATTTTTTCTTGCTTCTTAAATATACTGGGATGTCCATCTAAATCTATTTTCCTTATATTTTGGTGTTATCTTAATCCCAACCTCTTATTTAGGTGTGTATTTTTAAAAGAAAGGAGCTAAGCAATGTCACCAACAAAAAATATATAGTAAGACTAGCGGAAGAATACTATAAAAGGGGCAATCTCGAAGGAGCACTAAAAATATAGTAGATTTGCGAGGGATTTACGAAAAAACCAAAAACAATAGCACATCCTCGCAAATTTGCGAGGAATTCAGTCGTCGCAAATCCATCACAAAATTGCGAGGGATTTACGACAAATTTGCTGGGAATGTCTCATCCCTCGCAAATCCATCGCAATTTTGGGACGATTTTGCGAAAACATATTCCATAGCAAATTTGCTATGGAATTGCGAGTGAATTGCGAAAGCCATAGCAAATCCATTGCAAAGTTAGGATAATGATTTTTTATAAATATTACAAAACTTAATATAATTATTCTGAAATACATTTGAATGTGTTCATAAGGTGAATTTACTAACTTTTTACATTATTTTGATGGTTTTACAAATTAGATATTCTAAGTTTGCGACATAATCGCGATTGATTTGCTAGACCATAGCAAATTCGTCGCAAATCCATCGCTAATTACACAAAACATAGCAATTCCCTCGCAAATCAAAACCCTAAACCCTTGACCCTTAACCCTAAATCCTAAAGACTAATTACATTATTATTAATGTTTACAAAGATGAATCCAAGACTTATAATCAAAGATAGCAGTGCAACAAAAAATTCTTGGAGAATTGGACAATTTGGCAAATATTTGTCTCAATGTAATGAACATATATGTGATATAGTTTAGAACATCATCATGTTTGGAGTAAGAAGCAAAATTGGACAATTTTGCAAGATTTGATGATAGAAAAGAGTATGATGACACCATTGGACCTTATAATGTATTTGAAAGTTAATTTGATTAATTTTTTAACATTATTTTGATGGTTTTTACAAATTAGATATTCAAGGTTTGCGACAAATTTGCGACTGATTTGCTAGACCCATAGCAAATTCGTCGCAAATCTATCGCAAAATACTCAAAACATAGCAATTCCATCGCAAATCAAAACCCTAAACCCTTGAACCTTAACCTTTAATGCTAATTACATTACTAATAATTATTAAAATGATATAATTCAATATTTATAATATAAGATAGGGCACTAATGACAATTGCAAATCCTAAATCGTAAAGATTTTGCGAGGGATTTGCTACGTTCCCTCGCAATTTGGTCGCAAAAAACTCTAAATAAGAAAATTTATATTAATTATTGTTTGCGATGTTTTTGCGAGGGACTCTAGTAAATCCCTCGCAAATTTTGCGTTGGAATTGCGACGCCATTAATTTCCTATATAAGTAAAAAACCTAGTTTGAGCGAAGCTCAAACCAACACCCGCAGCCGACAAACCCTAAACACTTCTCTTCTTCTTCCGATTTCATTCTTCTCCGGTTGCGTTCACCATTGCTTTAGGGTTTAGAGCACTTGTCTTCTCCGGTTGTCTTCTCTGGTTGCCTACAAACCCTCTCAACCTTTCTCCGGTTGTCTACTCCTCTTCTCATCTCTTTTCCGGTGTCTACTCCTCCTCCCATCCCTTCTCAGGTTAGTCTACTCCTCCTCTCATCCCTTCTCCGGCTAATCTCCTCCTCCTCTCTCTTCTTATGTTGTTTTTAGATGGGTTTCGATTTAGGATTTTTCGATTTAGGGTTTTTATTTCAATTTTTGAGTTTTTATTTCAATTTTTGGGTTTCGAATTCCATTTTAGGTTTTTATTTCAATTTTAGGGTTTTTCTTTCAGATTTTGGGTTTCAAATTCAATTTTGGGTTGCGAATTCGATTTTGGTTTTAAGGTTCTAATTATATCAATTTTAGGGTTTTTATCTAATTCGAATTTAGGGGTTTAATCTAATTTGCTTTTAGGGTTCTAATTATATCGAATTTGAGGGTTTTCATTTTGTTTTTTTTGGACTTGTTTTTTAGATGTCTTCACAAGAGAACCAAAATAATTCTGGGAGCCAAAACGTTTACAGAAGATTTATATCTTCTTAAGGGTTATCTCCTCCCATCCCTTCTCGAAGGTTACCTTCTTCTGCCTCTGCTCCAAGGGTAGCTTCTCCCGCCTCCTCGCAAGGTACCTCACCGGTGATCCAAGAGAATCGTCAAGGAACCTCACCGGCGGTGGAAGATCATCTTCCACCACAACAATCGACTTCGCGTGTCAACGATAAGTCTCCTCAAATTTCTTTTTTTTTTTTACTTTGGAAGAGCTACTTGCAAGTCCCACTCGTGCTAGCTTAAAGAAATTGGACCCTAAACGCCCTCCGGGTACTCTATGGTAAAAATGTAGTTAGGGTTGTCTAATTTTTTAGATATATTTTCATTGATCCTCATTCCTTTTTTTCTTGTGTTTTGTAGGTTTGACGAGGATCCTCCGGTTGCTGCTACTGTTCGGGCCATCTTTGAAAGAGATTTCAAAGGAGCTCATGCCAATTGGACCCAAACACCATGTGCGGTTGTAAACCGGTGGTTTGAAACGTATGCGGTAAGTTAAATGTTGTTGATGTGTTTAAATTACAGATTTTGTTTTTACTTACTTGATTCTGATTTTGATTCATGTTATGTTTTTACAAGCAAACATATAACTGGGACCAGTCCATCAATGGGAGAGTTCGAGCCGAGTTTGAAAGCAAGTTGAAGACCCGGATGACTGATCAAGTGTCTCGGTGGAAGTCTAAGTGGAGAGTAAAAGGTGATGATGCAAAGCCGCGGTGGCTTGATCCGACAGTATGGGACGGCTTGGTCAAGTTTTGGTGTGAACCAAAATCTGAGGAAAAGAGCATCAATAGTCGAAATGCTCGATACAGTGATCCTGATGGCACTGGAATGCATAAACACCGGTCTGGTCAGACCTCCTTTAAAGCTCGTGCACGAAAACATGTAAGTATGTTTAGTTAGTTATTTAGTACAATTACCTATAAATTCTTGCTTTAGTCTAATACTTTGTTGTTTCATATCTTTGTTAAGTCGGAGATTACTGGTGAGGCACTTCCTGATTTCTTGAAAGTCCTAGAAGATACTCATAGGAAACCTGATGGGTCGTTTGTAGATGGATTATCTGAGAAAGTATACCATGAAGTGTCATCGAGGATAACTGAGGCTGAAACTGGGCTATGCTCAAGGGACAACATAGAGAGTAGTGCTTCTGGCGGATTGTCAGTTAATATGAAGAACCGAATTTTTGCTGAGGTAAATTCTTGAACTTTACATAGTGTTTTATTTTATATCTTTGAACTTTACATCGTGTCTCTGTTTTTTGTTGTTTGCAGGTTGCTCCGAAGAAGAAAAATAGGATATATGGAGTCGGTACTATGCAAACTGAAGCATCTTCAGCTCAAGTTGTTCTGACGCCTACTCCGACTGAAGATCCAGTCATTCTAGCTGAGAAGCTTTCTCAGGCCGAAGCTGTTCTTGCGAGTCAGTCTACTCAGCTAGAAGATTATGCATTGAAGTTGCAACAAAATACTCAGAAGATGCATTGCTACGATGCCTACTTCGATTATCTATCTGAGAAGGACCCTGAATTTGCTGCAAGATTTCCCCGACCTGAGACTGCTGCCACCAATGAGACCGGAGCAGGAGATACCGGACCTGAGACCGGAGCAGGAGGTATCACCAGACCAACTTAGGATCTCTTGTGTTTATGTGTTTATGTGTTTGTATCCGAGAACTTGTGTTTGTATATTCAGAAGATGTGTTTGATTTTTGTTTTGAACTTATATTATTATGTTTATGTAAGTTTAACAACATTTTGTATTACAAGTTTAATTTCAGTTTTCATTCAAAGTTTTTTTGGGCTAATTATGAATTTTAGTTTGCCTAATTAGAAATTAATCATAATTAATTTGCATAATTAAAAATAAACATAATTACAAAATGAATAATTCCTAATTCAAATCTCAGCTGTTGCGACGTACATAAATGTTGCAAATCCATCGCAAATTTGCAAGGGATTAGCTTGAACAAATTGCGAGGAATCTGCTATTGATATTGTCCCTCGCAATTTGTGTTGATTTTGCAACGACATTTTTTTCCTCGCAAAATTTGCGAGGGATTTGCGATGTTAATTAATTTGCAAGAAGCGATTTGCGAGGGAAATGTGTTCCTCGCAATTCCTTGTTTTTGCCTATTTGCGAGGGATTTGCTATGAATTCTTGCATAGCAAAAGGCTTGTTTTCTTGTAGTGGAGCCCTTAAAATCGTGCATGACTTGATGTGTGAAGCAAACACATCTGAAAACCACCAAGATATCTCACAGATTCTCGTCGCCTATGAAATCAACTGGGATAATTTACGTCGTTTCACACTCAACAAGATTCTGAGAATAAAAAACCCGTTATGTGACCCTCAGCTGATCCAGATAAAGTACGAAGAGATCATGGCTAAGCTCTGTCCCGACAGAAACAAGTCTGTTGCTGCCAAGTCAGCTTTCGAGATCATCAATTATGCGTGGAAGATGTTCAAGGAAGAAGATGAACTATGTCAAAGAGTGGGGTAATGGGAAAGTAACTGTGTCGACCTTTCTGATTCAAAGTATAACTAAACCTATCGTATAACTAGTAGAGTATTCAATTTTTTTGCCTTTGTTCGGATACAATACCTATCTTTTTTTTTTCTTGGTTAGTTTTGCGATTTTTCTTATTTCTAGTTAGGTATCAAACACAAGTAAACTTGTTATATATATCGGTCTGGACTTCTATATGATATCTTTGCAAACCATTTTTCGTTTTTCAACTTATTATATTGCAAAATTTATAGAATATCAGATTTATTATTTCTTAATGCCATATGGCTGAATCTTGGTTTTGACATTGGAGTCGCTGTACAAGGCAAAAAAAAAACTGCGTTTCTAAGCTGCTATTGCCACGCATAATCGTAATTCATGTTGAAGTTGAAAATTTTACGTTTTGCGATAACTATGTTGCAAAAAAAAAAAAAAAAACAACTGTGAATCTTGTGCGAAGTTCGGCTGTTGCAATAAAATCTCAACGTAATAATTTGATTGCATAAATAAAAATTCAACGAAATCCAAAAATATCAATCAGTGAGGTATTTTAGTATTCTACACGAGTTTTCGTCTCAGAACTCCCTAAAACATTTCTGACAATCTCAAAAATCCCTCTTTTTTTTGGTCTATTTTTTGATTTTTTTTTTAAAATCAAGAAATGAGTCTTTTACATTATTGTCCAAAGAAAACTAAGATAATTACAAAAAATACCTGGGTCTAACCAAAAGAAATCGNATCGGATCTAATACCCGAAAAACTGAATCGGTATCTTTTAAAAAAAAACTGTAAAATTTATGTTTAAAACCGCTCTCTCTCGTCTTTCTTCGGGAAACTCGAATCGATTTGGGTGAAACTGTAGAACTAGGGTTTTCTCGTTTTCTTTCAATCAACCAAAAATCGAGTAAGAAGATGGTGAAAACAAGGGGGGGTTGTGTGAGGAGGAGTGAGCGTTTGAAAGAGAAGAAGACCTCACAAGGAGATGGTGGTTCGAAAGCAAAATTCGATTCGCCGGAAGTAGGTGTGTCGGGTTTGAGTCCGGCAACAGTAGGAGAAGAGAGAGCTTTGAGTACGGTGGCAGAAGAAAGTGAAAGTCGAGTTTCGGAGGAACCCAATCCGGTGGTCGAAAGAGAAAATGCGAACGAAGGAGAGAAAGCAAAATCCGGTACTCCGGAATCAAGTAATCAAGAAGAAGATGATGAAGAAGGAGGAGATAACGAGAGATCTACTTCTGTGGAATCAAGCGATGGAGAAGAAGAAGGAAACGTTGAAGAGGAAGAAGGAAACGATGAAGGGGAAGAAGAAAATGATGAAGTGGAAGAAGAAAACGATAAAGGAGAAGAAGGTGAAGAAGGGGAAGAAAAAGACGATGAAGGGGAAGAAGAAAACGATGAAGGAGAAGAATCGGAAGAAAAAGACGATGAAGGAGAAGAAGGAAACGATGAAGGGGAAGAAGAAAACGATGAAGTGGAAGAAGAAAACGATGAAGGAGAAGAAGGTGAAGATGGGGAAGAAAAAGACGATGAAGGGGAAGAAGAAAACGATGAAGGAGAAGAATCGGAAGAAAAAGACGATGAAGGAGAAGAAGGAAACGATGAAGGGGAAGAAGAAAACGATGAAGTGGAAGAAGAAAACGATGAAGGAGAAGAAGGTGAAGATGGGGAAGAAAAAGACGATGAAGGGGAAGAAGAAAATGATGAAGGAGAAAAATCAGAAGAAAAAGACGATGAAGGAGAAGAAGAAGAAGAAGATAAGGAGGGAAGTTCGAACTCGGCAGGTAACTCGAGAAGGAGTACAAGCGAAAGTGAGAGGGAGCACGAGGAGCACAACGATGCAAGTGTAAGTACAACAAGTCTGTTTCATTCTTTCAGAATTGAATTGGAATTTGAAATCGATATAGTAGAACTGGTAGAACTGGTGCAACTAATGCGTGTAGAACTAGTAAAACTGGTACAACTAGGTGGTGTGGAACTAGTAGAACTGGTACAACTAGTTGTTGTATAACTGGTATAACTCATGTAAAACTGATATTGTTGCAGGAATCAGAGGAGGAAATAGAAGCGATGCAACCTTTAGGAATGCACTTTGAGCCTAGTCAGTACAACAAGAAAATCAAGCTATCGACAAGGTGTCATATTTTTGAAACTGTGGAAACGCTGGATAAATTAGAACATCCATTGACTAGTTCTGAGAGGGATTGGTTTGAGAAATATCCACAATTCAAGCACATTTTCCACATGCCAAGGGAACCAAACCACAAGCTTATGGGAATGTGGTTGCTCTTACTTCGAACGGCTAAAATCGAAAAAAAGAAGGAAGCATGGTTTGTTGTGAATGGTGTTCCAATCCGGTATGGTCTGAGAGAACATGCGTTGATGTCTGGATTAGATTGTCGGTGCTATCCACTTGANTGTGTAGTTTTTACTATTTGAGGCAGTTCCAATTTTGGCAAACACTTACATTGACCAAATTTCTGAGGCGGATGCAAGTTGTCCTAGGATGTGCAGAAAGAAATTTAAGAGTACCGGTCAGAAAGGTTTTCCTCTAAAGAATATAGGTGATACACTTGGTACAACAAAGGTTAGTCATCCTAACCATTGAAATTATTAATCATTTGAATAAATTGGTTTGTAATGTATCTAAAGTAAGTCGTTTACACAGGTAATTGCTACTGTGATCCCTCATATTGATGAAGAAATTCCTCTTCTCGATTTAATCATGGAAGAAGCTGAGGAAGACGATACCCATGATGTCGTAGTTGCCAGTTGGATGTGGCGCCTTCGTAGAGGACTACCTGTACTTTTGGAGGAGATGTACACAGCCGATGTGGCTACTCGTTCAGGACAAAATGATGCGAATGAGGAAATAGACGCCAATGAACAACCGAGAGAAGATACTATTGAGTTGGTGGATCTTCTAAGGACCATGAAGCAGGATATGAAAA
>NC_025687.1:3903044-3913562 GCF_000633955.1 Camelina sativa
TAAACAAAACTAGAGAATTCATATAAGAAAAATATAGAACATGATTCAATTCAAGAAGGAGGCATAATCCTAGAAGTCACATAAAAGAGAGATAGAACATCATGATTCAACAAGAGAATTCAAGGAAAAGATAAGAAACAGAAACTGATTAAACAAGTTTTAAACCAACGTAGAATGAGATCAACTCATATAATATCAATCGAAACACAACCTATCCAGGAGATCGACTCGAGTGGTAAGCAACGCCACCTCCTCCCTTAGTTTGGCAATCTCATCACTCTTCTCCTTAAGCTGCATCTGCAAATTATAGATCTGAGTATGATGGGGTTCAAATTCCTTCAATCTCTCCCAATGGTTATCAACATCCTTCCTTAAGGTTTGGGTTTCTTCTTCAATTACATCAGCCCAATTTTTCCGCCTGTGCAATCCATCATCCTGCAAAATATATCAACGAACAGACATCATACTCATGTCTCTCAATTGTATTTGATTTAATTTAATTTACCTTATACTTAACGCAAGTAAACCATCTCTTTTTCTCTGTTTCTGTTGGAGAGATCTAATTGACGATTCGTTCGCCACATGGGCAAATTCGAGGCATGCCCAAATCACCATCGACTATGGCTTGTCGCCACGCTTCTAACTTCGNTAAAACTAAACAAAACTAGAGAATTCATATAAGAAAAATATAGAACATGATTCAATTCAAGAAGGAGGCATAATCCTAGAAGTCACATAAAAGAGAGATAGAATATCATTATTCAACAAGAGAATTCAAGGAAAAGATAAGAAACAGAGAATTCAATGAGATCAACTCATATAATATCAATCANAGGAAAGAAAGAAAGAAAAAACGAAATTCTGGCCACGTGTAAAAGATGTTTGCGTTCACACTGCGTGTTCACACACAGTTTTACCGATTAATGCAGTTGCACTAAACTTCCAAATAGTTGTACTTTAGAGGTTTCTCAGTTTAATTAGTTATACTAAACCTTAGCATTATTTTTTTTTAGTTTTACAGTTGATTAAACTTAACTAACATACAATTACAAGCTTTTTGCAACTTCATAAGTTAAAACTTATAATTCTATAACTTTTTCATGCTTACTTGGTAATTATTTACAAAGTAACATTAAAAGTGTAAGGAAACATTTGTTGAGATTCTTTAATAATTAATTTAAAATTAGTAGATTTTCAAAAATTATTCACCTATAGTAGAAACCTATGTAGAACATTTATACACATGTATTTTACAATATGTATTGGTTTTAGGTAGTACCAATTTTATTATTTTTACCAGTTTTATCTTAGTTGTGCCAGTTATACTCTCTTATATACACATGTTGAAAGAAGAAAACATTAATAGACTTCAAATTAAGTTTCAAACCAATTTTTACATTAAGTTTCAAACAAAACACAATTGATACATGAAGAGGTGAATCAAACATGAACATTATCTCCAAATAACAACCATTGGAGTCCTTGTCTCCGGCGTCTTTTATTCTGCGTCCTAGGTCGAGTCTTTGGTCGTTTTTCCCCAGCAGATGCATACCTTTTTGTTTTCTTTCTTCCCCCTTTTATTTTCCGATTCGGAGGCATGATCTGCATATCTTGGATCTAGGACATCCCATCGAGACTTATCAGGTACTAAATAAATTGTCCTGCAATATGCAATTGCCCACAGCTCCGTCCAATAATAATTAGAACACAACTCATGTAACTCGATATCCTTACCTCCATATTTTTGGAATGTAATGAAAGACGCCAATGCATGCACACAAGGATACTTTTGTATATCGAAAAACCTGCAACTGCAACTTCTCAATCGCAACTTCACCAAATAAGGCTTTCCGTCACTGTCAATGACATTTTATTCAAGTTCGAAACCATTTAGCTCTATCACCTTTAGTTTCTCAGCAGTTGCCCATAAATCATGTAAGTAGTTCTCCACTAAAGGCACCAATTTATCTGCGACTGATCCAGACACAACATCTTTCCGATGTTCATTAAACCATTTAGAGAATTTTTTAAGTATTGCATCAAGCATGGGTATCAAGGAGTACCTGCTTGCATCTTTAAATACGCTGTTCAACGATTCAACACAGTTGCTTGTGTCTAGGTTGTATCTATCTCCTGGAAAAAACATCTTCCCCGTCTTTCTTTCAGGGTAGATTCTTCAAGATACTTGGCAGCAGAAGAATATCTTGTCATAAAAGAAGCGTAAGCAATGTTGAACTCAGCCACTGTGTAAAACCTACTACACTCCATGAATCTCCATGCAACAACGTCTTTGTTGACGTTACGAGCATAACCTTTCACATTTTGGGATAAATTCCATATACANGAGCATAACCTTTCACATTTTGGGATAAATGCCATATACAAAAACCATGATGAGCCAGAGGATACACATTAGCCATGGCTTTTCTGAGATTTGTATTTCTGTCAGTCATAAATACTATTTCAGAAGAATCCCCAACAACGGTTTTCAACATCTCCAAAAACCAATTCCAACTTGCATCATTCTCACAATCAAGAACACCAAACGCCAAGGGATAATGGTGACGGTTAGGATCTTGAGCCGATGCAAAAACAAGAACACCCTTATTTCCGTTCTTTAAAAAAGTTGCATCCATAGTTATAACTTTCCTCATGACTTTAAATCCTTCAATGCTAGCTCCCAAAGCTATGAACAAGTACATGAATTTATTATTCTCATCGCAATGCACATATGATCTTGTACCATGATTAACCTTCTCTAACATGTGCAGATAACATCGCAGCATCTTGTAGCTTTCTTCTGGGCTACCTTTCAAATCAGTAACAGCTTGATTTTTCCCTCTCAACGCCGTGGAATATGATATATCAACACCTAATTTTGTCTTGACAAGATCCATGATAATTTTCGGAGGTGGAGTTTCCATTTGCCCTGGATAATCACCATGTAAAAGAGAAGCAACTAATTTTGGAGTGCCTTGTCTCTTACTGTTGCTTGAACTTTGACTAGCCCGAGAGCATGTATGCATCTTGTTGTGCCTTCTAATCGAGAAAATATCTGTATCTCGAATCCTACCACCTCGTAAACCCCAGTTACATCCTTCTTTAGGACATTTGACCACATAACGCACCTTGTCCGACTTTACTATTTCAAAACTAAAACAGTTAGCGAATGAAGCTCTATCCACCACATCTTGCAATGCCTTCTTGTTTGGAAATTCTTGAAGTTTAGTCAGATCCAAACCGTCATCCCATGGTTCAATATACTTACCCGGTTCTACAACAGGGCGTGGCTCAGTATATTCATCACCTTCATCACGTGATTCAGCTTCACCCTCTTTATTAGAATCACCCTCTACAGCCTTTTCTTTGCCTACGTAGACAACAATGGCGTTAGGTCCGATTTCACCATCCTTCGCATGTTGGTTTTCAAAGTTCATACCGACAGAACTTTGGTCCACTATGGGCATTGTGGGCACTGTGGGCACTATGGGAACTTGCTCAGGCTGAGGCTCAGAAGGGATGACATTCACAAACAACATACATCTTCGCTTCTCATAATTAACAGAGTCTAGATAAACATTAACATCCTCATCATCATTAAGCTCACAATGCTCAACTGTTTCTACCAGTAGTGGCTTGTAGCTCAGCTGCAACTGAACGTTACTTTCAACAAACCCAATCTTCCTTTGTATCCTTGCTTTTAACATCAACAATGTTATATTCCTCTTGAACATTATACTATACATGCGTCCTTCAAATTTAAAATGTAGGCTGACGTTCTCGCATATTGTATCCTGCCAAACCAACCAATATAAAAAAATCATAATTAGTACTACTACTAGTTTTACTAGTTTTACTAAATATACCAGTATTACCAGTTTCACCACATTCTCTCTCTCCTATCAAAATCGACTCGAATGGTAAACGAGTTCTAATCGAAAGCCAAATCCATTTCTTATCTAATAGATAGCTCAATCGACCAATAAACCTTTGTAAAACACCCAATGTGCTAAGCTTTCTTCGATCTAAATCCAATTGAATTTCTGAATTTACAAATCAAAAACAATTTCAACAAAAAGCTACTCTAATGAGAAGTAACGCACCTGCATTTTGAAGAACAACTTGATTCAAGTCGAGTTGGTGAAGAACGACAGCAGTAGGAGCTCCGACGACGGAAGAATCGCCGGCGGCTGGGTTGAGAGGTGAGTAACCAGGTCGGGTTTCTCGGGTTGAAAGAGAGCTCCGACGAACAACTTGATTCAACTCGAGTTGGTTAATAACGACAGCAGTAGGAGCTCCGACGTCGGAAGAATCGCCGGCGGATGGAATGAGAGGAACTTACAGGTCGAGTTTCTCTCGGGTCGAAAGAGAGATGGGTTCGTTTTTTTTTTCAAAAAAATTTAATCTAAATCAATTAAATTGTAAGGCTAAAATCATCTCACCACCTCTTATTAGAAAAGGTAAGGGTATGAAAAATAGAGAGGGAGATAGGAGATTTGTCAAATTATTTTAGGAGTTCTGACACGTTACCTCCTTCAAACACATACCTTTTATTAAAAGAAAAAAAAAGCAAAAAACTGCGACAGCGTGGCAATACTTCTGTGTGAGAAGGAAGGATCCAAGTAGTTCCAATATCCAATCATACTTCGACCCGGATCCGACCCGACAGCACCAGACGACTCGTCCTCCACGATCCCGTTTCTCCAATTTCAATTCCGCAAGAGCGAGAGCGAGAGAGAGAGAGAGAGAAGGAGGATCCAGACGAAGTTATTCGTTTCCGGGAAGAGAGAAAGAGAAAGAGAGAGACTTAACGAACGATGTCGCTGAGGCCGAGCACACGCGCGGAGCTGAGGAAAAAGATATACAAGACAGGGGTCGATGCCGATGAGGCGAGGCGGAGGAGAGAGGACAATCTCGTCGAGATTAGGAAAAACAAGCGTGAGGACAGTCTCCTTAAGAAGCGTCGCGAAGGAATGATGCTCCAGCACCAGCAGCCTCTCGGCGGAGTTGGCCTCGACGGTCCCCAGAACGCTGCCGCTGCTGAGAAACGAGTAAGTTCCTCTGATCTGAAACTTTTTTTTGAGACAATTGTGCTCAATTTTGTGATTTGGATCCCTGGATTTGATTTGTGAGTGATGGATCTTTGTTTGATTGTTGAAAAAAACTTAGGCTTTGATTCTGTTTCCCCACCTCAATTCTAGATCTCAGCTGCTTGAACACTCCTAATCTCATAATTGACCATCAAAGTTGGATTTTTTTGGGATTGAGGGCGGATCCTTTATGACCACAAATCTGATCATCATGTATGCTGATCGCAGTGTATAGTTTGCTTTAGTTAGATTTCAGGATTTCTATTATCTGATCTGATGATCTTGTTAATGGATTGGGTGTGTTACTTTTCTAGCCAAGGAGAGGTTTTGTTTCTGTGGTAACAGTTGTTTGATGCTGTTCATGTGTTTTTGACAGTTAGAAGGTATTCCAATGATGGTACAAGGTCTTTATTCTGATGATCCTCAAGCTCAGCTAGAAGCCACAACTCAGTTTAGAAAGTTGTTATCTATAGGTAGGTGTGTTATATTTGTTCCGTTCTGAAGCAATTTTCTCTTCTAAGGTTATATGTGTGTAATAGACATCTGATGGTTGCTTGTACTGCATTTTGATAACCAGAGCGTAGTCCTCCTATTGATGAAGTGATCAAAGCTGGGGTTGTCCCACGTTTTGTGGAGTTTCTTGGAAGGCAAGACCATCCGCAATTGCAGGTATGTCTACTTCACACATTTTAGTTTTGTTCTTTATCAATTGCACCTTAAAGTATCAAGAATGGTTTGGTGGCTTAATGTAAAGTTTATTTGCAGTTTGAGGCTGCATGGGCTTTGACCAATGTTGCGTCAGGAACATCAGATCATACTCGGGTTGTAATTGAACAGGGGGCGGTTCCTATCTTCGTTCAGCTTCTTAGTTCTGCTAGTGATGACGTTAGAGAGCAGGTTTGCCACTAACTAGCTAGACAACTGTGCACTTCCATTTATATTGTGACCAGGATACATGCCTCTCGTATTTGGTTTGTTTGCTGTTTCATTTGATCCTGAGTGGTATTTTGTGATAGTCGGCCAAGTGCTTTTCCGTAGTTATAGGTGCTAAAACGTTTAGTGGTTTCTTAAAAATCCCTTACATGATATCATTGTAGGCGGTGTGGGCCTTGGGCAATGTTGCTGGGGACTCTCCAAACTGCAGGAATCTTGTTCTCAACTATGGGGCTCTTGAGCCATTGCTGGCTCAATTAAATGAAAATTCTAAGTTGTCCATGCTAAGAAATGCTACGTGGACCTTGTCTAACTTTTGTCGTGGTAAACCGCCAACACCATTTGAACAGGTAGGACTACAGAAATGGTTTCTTCTTTGATTTTTCTAGACAACTTATGATTGACGGTCCAAGTATTTTACATAATTTTTATATATGTTTCGTTGCATTCCTAACATTACTCAAGCATAGTGTTGGTTATTNGGAAGAATCGCCGGCGGCTGGGTTGAGAGGTGAGTAACCAGGTCGGGTTTCTCGGGTTGAAAGAGAGCTCCGACGAACAACTTGATTCAACTCGAGTTGGTTAATAACGACAGCAGTAGGAGCTCCGACGTCGGAAGAATCGCCGGCGGATGGAATGAGAGGAACTTACAGGTCGAGTTTCTCTCGGGTCGAAAGAGAGATGGGTTCGATTTTTTTTTCAAAAAAATTTAATCTAAATCAATTAAATTGTAAGGCTAAAATCATCTCACCACCTCTTATTAGAAAAGGTAAGGGTATGAAAAATAGAGAGGGAGATAGGAGATTTGTCAAATTATTTTAGGAGTTCTGACACGTTACCTCCTTCAAACACATACCTTTTATTAAAAGAAAAAAAAAGCAAAAAACTGCGACAGCGTGGCAATACTTCTGTGTGAGAAGGAAGGATCCAAGTAGTTCCAATATCCAATCATACTTCGACCCGGATCCGACCCGACAGCACCAGACGACTCGTCCTCCACGATCCCGTTTCTCCAATTTCAATTCCGCAAGAGCGAGAGCGAGAGAGAGAGAGAGAGAAGGAGGATCCAGACGAAGTTATTCGTTTCCGGGAAGAGAGAAAGAGAAAGAGAGAGACTTAACGAACGATGTCGCTGAGGCCGAGCACACGCGCGGAGCTGAGGAAAAAGATATACAAGACAGGGGTCGATGCCGATGAGGCGAGGCGGAGGAGAGAGGACAATCTCGTCGAGATTAGGAAAAACAAGCGTGAGGACAGTCTCCTTAAGAAGCGTCGCGAAGGAATGATGCTCCAGCACCAGCAGCCTCTCGGCGGAGTTGGCCTCGACGGTCCCCAGAACGCTGCCGCTGCTGAGAAACGAGTAAGTTCCTCTGATCTGAAACTTTTTTTTGAGACAATTGTGCTCAATTTTGTGATTTGGATCCCTGGATTTGATTTGTGAGTGATGGATCTTTGTTTGATTGTTGAAAAAAACTTAGGCTTTGATTCTGTTTCCCCACCTCAATTCTAGATCTCAGCTGCTTGAACACTCCTAATCTCATAATTGACCATCAAAGTTGGATTTTTTTGGGATTGAGGGCGGATCCTTTATGACCACAAATCTGATCATCATGTATGCTGATCGCAGTGTATAGTTTGCTTTAGTTAGATTTCAGGATTTCTATTATCTGATCTGATGATCTTGTTAATGGATTGGGTGTGTTACTTTTCTAGCCAAGGAGAGGTTTTGTTTCTGTGGTAACAGTTGTTTGATGCTGTTCATGTGTTTTTGACAGTTAGAAGGTATTCCAATGATGGTACAAGGTCTTTATTCTGATGATCCTCAAGCTCAGCTAGAAGCCACAACTCAGTTTAGAAAGTTGTTATCTATAGGTAGGTGTGTTATATTTGTTCCGTTCTGAAGCAATTTTCTCTTCTAAGGTTATATGTGTGTAATAGACATCTGATGGTTGCTTGTACTGCATTTTGATAACCAGAGCGTAGTCCTCCTATTGATGAAGTGATCAAAGCTGGGGTTGTCCCACGTTTTGTGGAGTTTCTTGGAAGGCAAGACCATCCGCAATTGCAGGTATGTCTACTTCACACATTTTAGTTTTGTTCTTTATCAATTGCACCTTAAAGTATCAAGAATGGTTTGGTGGCTTAATGTAAAGTTTATTTGCAGTTTGAGGCTGCATGGGCTTTGACCAATGTTGCGTCAGGAACATCAGATCATACTCGGGTTGTAATTGAACAGGGGGCGGTTCCTATCTTCGTTCAGCTTCTTAGTTCTGCTAGTGATGACGTTAGAGAGCAGGTTTGCCACTAACTAGCTAGACAACTGTGCACTTCCATTTATATTGTGACCAGGATACATGCCTCTCGTATTTGGTTTGTTTGCTGTTTCATTTGATCCTGAGTGGTATTTTGTGATAGTCGGCCAAGTGCTTTTCCGTAGTTATAGGTGCTAAAACGTTTAGTGGTTTCTTAAAAATCCCTTACATGATATCATTGTAGGCGGTGTGGGCCTTGGGCAATGTTGCTGGGGACTCTCCAAACTGCAGGAATCTTGTTCTCAACTATGGGGCTCTTGAGCCATTGCTGGCTCAATTAAATGAAAATTCTAAGTTGTCCATGCTAAGAAATGCTACGTGGACCTTGTCTAACTTTTGTCGTGGTAAACCGCCAACACCATTTGAACAGGTAGGACTACAGAAATGGTTTCTTCTTTGATTTTTCTAGACAACTTATGATTGACGGTCCAAGTATTTTACATAATTTTTATATATGTTTCGTTGCATTCCTAACATTACTCAAGCATAGTGTTGGTTATTCATATGTTTAAGGTGAAGCCTGCGTTGCCAGTTCTTCGGCAGCTTATCTATCTGAATGATGAAGAAGTTCTCACCGATGCCTGCTGGGCTCTCTCCTACCTTTCAGATGGCCCCAATGATAAGATTCAGGCTGTGATCCAGGCAGGTGTCTGTCCACGACTTGTGGAGCTTCTGAGGTTAGTTCCATTTTTCCTAGCCTATAATTGACTAGACATAATTTTTGTTTATTTCTAATCATATTTAGTCTCTCTTCTTTTTTCCTTTGGCTCTTAGTGTTATATAAGTTAGCTTTTCTCAATATAGGTGTTGCTATCTTCAAATTTGTGATGCTTTTTGATTATCTTTTGGAAACTGAGTGTTGATGTTCTTACTGCCTCATATTCTTACTAGTTTTATTTTGTGCAACTATACTAATTAACATATCTTTCTTCAAGTCATCCATCACCTACGGTTCTCATTCCTGCCCTTCGAACTGTGGGGAACATCGTAACTGGTGATGACTCTCAGACACAGGTATGATTTGTGGCGAACGACTATTTGTATTGATTTGGGTGTTTGCTTTGGGATTTTGACTATGATTGTGTCTTTGCTTTTCAGTTTATAATTGATAGTGGTGTACTTCCGCACCTTTACAATTTGCTTACGCAAAATCACAAGAAAAGTATTAAAAAAGAAGCTTGTTGGACTATCTCGAATATTACTGCTGGAAATAAAGTTCAAATAGAGGTATGAGGCTTTTTTTGCTATCTTTAATATGTCAAGAAGCCGGTTGTTCGTGGAAGATATAGTATGCTATTTCATTCTGATTCTGCAAGAAAAGTGAAGAAGTTAATGATTTTGACTCTTTTCTTGAGTTTAGAGCAAGCAAATTTTAAAACTTCCATATTTTCCAATAACATCTCTGCCAACAAACCTAATTATACCCTATTTGCTATTGCTATTGCTATTGCTATAGGCCAACAATACTTGCTACTGAAAATATTGAATCATTAAAGTTTTAGAGGCTAAAAGCAATTCTTTAATCAGTTTATGTATTTGAAACGATAGGCTANAGGCTGCATGGGCTTTGACCAATGTTGCGTCAGGAACATCAGATCATACTCGGGTTGTAATTGAACAGGGGGCGGTTCCTATCTTCGTTCAGCTTCTTAGTTCTGCTAGTGATGACGTTAGAGAGCAGGTTTGCCACTAACTAGCTAGACAACTGTGCACTTCCATTTATATTGTGACCAGGATACATGCCTCTCGTATTTGGTTTGNTCCAATGCCACGTCAGGAGGGTCTCATGAGCAGATTCAGTATGTCATCTTCATTTTGAAGTGCAGTTGCAAACAACTAACTTCACTTAATAGTGCTCCCTCTTACACCACCATCTATCTCGAGATCAAAATATGCCTTAACACAGTTTTGCATGCAGATATTTGGTGACCCAAGGCTGCATCAAGCCACTCTGTGATCTTCTAATCTGCCCTGATCCGAGGATTGTGACAGTGTGCCTCGAGGGGCTTGAAAACATTCTTAAGGTTAGTGAGGCTGACAAGGAGATGGGATTAAACGATGGGGTGAATCTCTATGCTCACATAATAGAAGAATCTGATGGGTTGGACAAAATCGAAAACCTTCAATCCCATGATAACAATGAGATATATGAGAAGGCCGTTAAGATATTGGAGAGATATTGG
>NC_025687.1:3914160-3935248 GCF_000633955.1 Camelina sativa
ACTTAATAGTGCTCCCTCTTACTTACACCACCATCTATCTCGAGATCAAAAAATGCCTTAACACAGTTTTGCATGCAGATATTTGGTGACCCAAGGCTGCATCAAGCCACTCTGTGATCTTCTAATCTGCCCTGATCCGAGGATTGTGACAGTGTGCCTCGAGGGGCTTGAAAACATTCTTAAGGTTAGTGAGGCTGACAAGGAGATGGGATTAAACGATGGGGTGAATCTCTATGCTCACATAATAGAAGAATCTGATGGGTTGGACAAAATCGAAAACCTTCAATCCCATGATAACAATGAGATATATGAGAAGGCCGTTAAGATATTGGAGAGATATTGGGCTGAAGATGAGGAAGAGCAGATTCTGCAGGATGGCGGGAATGAAAATTCACAACAGACCTTCAATTTTGGGACCAACCAGCCCGCTGCCCCCCCTGGCGGATTCAAATTTGGCTGAAAAGGTATAGTACAAATTGAATTCCTTTGGTTTGGGGAACATGAGATTCAACTTTTGCAACTGTTATTGACAATTGCCAATTTCAAGTTCGAGTTTTTGAGTTCTGATGCAAAAAGGCTTATTTCTTCTGTTTTTTTTTTTGTTGTTGTTGTCCTTATTTGTCTGAATCAATCTCTGATTCTGTATCTTAAAACTCTGGGATGGATTATGTCTAGTGTGGTTACTGGTTTAGGATATGGTCACACTTTGTATTTGTTACTTTTATCTTTGTCGTTATTATTAGTTTTATAACTTTTACTTGGCAAGAGTACAAATACAAGAAATGTTTTGATTGCAAGAGTCTCGCCTTGGTAATTAAATGTTTTAGTCCTCAAATGAATTGGTAAAGGAAAGCTTTAATCTCATCAATATAAGGAGACTTTGTAGGAATGATGTGGCCAAAATCGTGCTCAATAATGGTGGCGCAACCATCATCAAACAACTCCGCCAGATCTGAGCTGGCTTGAGTCACAATCTGTTTGTCTTTACCAGGCTGGCTGCCGAATATGTGAAGTGAAGGGCATTTAATCGATCCTTTCTCCTTCTCCAACAATGGCCACGGTGTGAAACCCGAGCACAACACGCAGAATCTGAAGTCTATTTCACCTATGAGCTGCTCCTGTTTCCCACTTACAGCTGCAGCCATTGCCGCACCTTGAGAGAATCCGAGAATGCCATCAAAAGGCCCTTTCTCTGCAAAAGCCATCTTCAAGTATGTCAACGATTTATCAAACCCTTCAGTTTGAGTCTGATACTGCAACGGATCGAACTGGCATTGGGCCACTGTTTCACTCGGTTTATCAAAATCTGGTGACACCAACCACGCAAACTTCTTGTTGCATGCTCCAGATGGAGGGGTAGCAGTTTGGTAGATGAACTGTAGTTCGTGTGGTGCATCGATGAACACAAGCTCCGCAATATTCTTCAGTTTCTTTGCAAGTGATCCGGTCCTCCTTTGAAGCCAGATGCGTTTTGCCTAAAACCATGCAAGCACAAGATCCTCAGCTTCCGTCTTGTTTTGTCACCTGACCATATAAGTGAAATGACAAAGTTTCCAGGGAACAAGGGATTATAAAGTTTTGAAAAATTCTCTGATGTTTTAACACATTACTTGATTCAAAAATGAAGAAACAGATCTTACCATTGCTTTCAGAAGGTTGGTTTGAGGGATCAAGACTCAAAGGGACTTCCCCTTTTCCATGTTTACGACACAGCTCACACACATATATATCTCCGTTAACCTGCATCAACAACACACTGTAAGTCCAAAATACACAATATTAGTGAACTCGATCAGCAAAAGACGTCTGGGTGCATTACCCGACAATGATTGCAGACTAAAACAAGCATCCGACATAATCTGCAACGGCAACGTGGAGAATAGTCGTCAAAGGTATTGCTGCAGAGAAGGCAGCTGCCTATTATATCCTCTTTTGAGCTTCCAACTGAGATCCTTCAAACCCGACATGTAAATGTATGTTACCCGGACCAATAAAAATCGTTTTCCTGGTAGATTAGAAGAGAAAGATGCTAGAAATATACCGGTGATCAAACACAAAGTTCTTCCCTTTGAAGAACCCACCACTGGGAAATTGTTCAAGGTATCTCTGTATGCCACCATAGAGCTGCAAAAAAAACAAATAACAGCTGGAGTCAGCCAAGTTCAGTGACTTGAATCAAATCCATTTGCGATTCAGGATCTCACCTGAAAAGTATTCTCAAATCCAGTGCCTTTAGATCTGATATATGCAGAAGCCATTTCACATCTGATACCACCAGTGCAGTACCTGATTTCACCAACACATGAGAACTTCAGTGATGGGGAAAGTAAACTGGACAAGAAATCTCTGTATGTCACAAAAGTATTATTCATACATGAGCACGTTTTTTCCCTTCAATTTCTCGGCATTCTGATCAATCCAGGTGGGCAAATCGCTATACTGCCTGATTTCAGGATCAAGGGTCTCAACATTTTCTGATTCGAATTTTCCAATCCGTGTCTCGTACAAGTTCCTCGCGTCAAGCAAAACAAGTTCCTTATTCTCAGACTTCCCATCTTTATCCGGATGTTCAGCTGAGTTGGAAGAAAACATAAATCAGCTAAGAAAGTGCAATATAGCAGTAAAGTAATAAAACAAATAAAGAAACTTACCGGCACTCTGCAGGACCAAATGAAACTCCGCAGCAGAGAGATGCTTTCCAGCATTCGAAATTTCTGGGGGTTTAAGGGGAGGGCAAGGACTAAAAGTCACTAACTCCTGCAAATCACCACACAATGACACATATCTATCAAAATGTTATGGAAGTACAGTCACACAGTCTTTTGTGAATTAGTAGAAAACATTCTGTCAGATGAGGCTAGGAGATCATAACATGAATAATTCCCTCATCTCAGCAAAGGAATCTTACGCACATGTTCCGTAGATAAGAACTTAACAAGAACACTATGGTTGGTAAGAAGATAAGGCAATAACCTCAACAACTCGGATGGAGAGTGATGTAAACCCACATTCCTGAGCAACTTTGTCATTCAAGGGGTGATGGCAAGGTGCAAGCTTGAAGTCGGTCCCTTCAAACAAACAATTCGACTTTGCGGCAGATATATGCTCCTCCAATGCAGTTAATTTTCCACCAACCTAACCAAAAAGCAAAGTTTTCTGTTAACCCAATCGTATAAACAGAGGTCTAGTAAAAGTTTCAGACTTTTGATGTCTGCTTCTTTAATGGTTAAGACGGATTAAACTTGTAACTAATATTTAGAGAACTATGATCCTAAATCAAACAAACAGAACTCAGAACTCAAAGGCTTTGAATTTATTTTCCTATAGTTCAACTTCAACAAATTTGAGCAAACGTAGACCCAATCTCTCAGACTTTCTTATTCTCTTCAACCCCAACAGATAAAAGATTAAAAATACAGTTCAAAAAAGATTACACTTTTGGTTTTAAGACTCAATCAGACGGGAACACACAGTCAGAGAACTCAAAACGGGTAAAATCAAAAAATTCAACATTGGATATGCGGAGAAGGTGATTAGAAGCATACAGTGACATTGACTCCCTTAGGGGAGAGCCTGACTCGGCCGAGTAAACCTAATGAGTTGCAGCTTGATTCATAAAAGGAAACGAGCTCATCTAGATCAGGAACAGAGGTGTACTTGTAGTACAGCAACACACCGTATTGCTCTTCATCTTCAATCCTCTGCTTCTCGACATCGCCACACGTGCTCGTTCCCATTAGGGTTTTTCTTTTTTTCCAGTGGGACTGTGGGATAGGTAGGGAAGCACACGATAATCTCAGGCTCTTGGCGTCGCGAAGATGCAACCAGGAAGCCAAGACTGTTTCAGAGCGTGGATTTGGAAATTCATGTACCAGAGGTGGACCAAAACCGAACCTTGATTAAACCGAAATTTCTTCATAAATTAATTGGTTTGATTATAAACCAAATTTAAACCGATTAATTTGTAATTGCCTAAGCAGTTTAGTTATGTGTAAAAAAACTTGGCAGTACAGGATTCCTCAGACGGGTCACAAGAGGTGGATATGGGTTTATCTTTGTTCTCTCTTAAACCTTGGTTAAAATAGTGGTTACAGCTTGTTAACGTCGTTCCAGATACTGAAAGCAAACCACATCTAAAACCAAACAACGAGATTACAACTTCGGTTAATTTTTTTTGGCTCTGGAAATCCCAATGCAACAATATGCCTTTGCGCTCGTTAGTTTTGACCCTTTTTGTGTTTGGATTCAGGAACTAGAGGCTTGATGCAGAGTTTCGGCTTTGTGCTAACGAGTCTATGTGGAAGCACTGAAACAGCAGCTACAATGGAGCCACTTGGTATTCTAGACAGTGGTAAGAGTTCCACCAGAACACATAACTGCACATTTTTACTCCAATTATCAGACTTTATATACCGGATGATGTTATTATAAGGTTAGAATTAAAATACACACACTACCTCTGGAGCTTTAAGATCCACAACTGAATCTGGTACAATGTCTTTCACTCCAGCCGCCACAGCTTCAAAGCATTTGATGCGGTCCAACAACGGACATTGATCTAGAACCTCTGATGCTTCTTTCTGAATCTTTCCTTTCGTCTCCTCCACACCTCTACGCTGATACCCAGCTGCAAACTGAAGGGTGGTGTGTGGTTAATAACCATTGCCATGACTCTAACAACATTCTTAACATATATATACTCCTATATAACGAAACTTGATTCTACAGACAAACTCTTTCTTACCTTCACAGGTTTTGATAGTGTATTGTCTTTATCATTGACAAACCGCTGAACAAGCTTTGATACTGTTTCCCGAAGTTCTTTCTCTGTCAAACCACAAGTAGCTTGAACTGGGAATATCCGATGGCACCAGCTGCATCAATCAAATCAGAAATTACTTTTTTGACACAAAATTATGCTTACATCAACGGAATCTGAGAAGATAATGATAGCAGAGTGGATTAATAAGTAATAACTACATGGTCCACAAAGAATGAGATAGGTCTGGTATGTAACAGAAACCACTCTTTGGGACTATCAGACTTGAAACAAATATTCGAGACTAAATCAGAATTCTATAAGCATGTTTATTTAAAGGTAGAGTTGAATTCTAAGGAAAGTGGTAGCAATAAAGCTTAATCAAATGACCAAAGGTTCACTAATCAACATTTTACAATAAAAACTTACATTGGTGCCTTCAGAGCTCCAGATTCCATAGATTGGAAGACTCGTGATACGATACTTGTTGTATCGGGAGAGTTTTCAACAGGGAAAGTAAAGAGAAGCAAGCCACTCTTTGTCAGCTTAACCAATGACATGAGAGAATTGTGTTCTTCATTAGCTAATTTGGGATCCTCAACATTTGGATTTCCACCTAAACAAGGCACAAAAAGAGAATAGAAAGACAAGACCATAAGCGCAAAAAAAAAAAAGGACAAGAATTTGGCTATGCTCTTCCCCAAATAAAGATTACCTGTTTCCTGCAAGGCATCATTCTCAAGAGGTACGGTCTTCTCTTCACCTTCCTCTATCTCTTGTGCACAAAGTTTTTGTTTTTTTGATTTTAGAACTTCAGATTTCTCCTCATGCATGGACACAATATACTGAACAAATCAAAAAGTTTGACTTCTGTGAGATAAACTGAACATTTGAGAACTAGTAACTTCCCAACTCAAACACTAATTTAATCCCCCACTAAGGTACTGAACATCTATATTTACAAACTTTAACTTTCACAAATACTTTTCGTTTAGAATATAGTGTTTCTCTACCACAATTGATCATCAATCAGCCTGAGTTTATCTTCTAAACGCAAGAACAAAAATTTACACTTGTTCCTCAATAATGATGGAGCAATGTGACGATACCTTTCCAAGGATGGACATGACCTCTTTAGTAGCACTTTTCTCCCTTTCTGATAAGAATTGAAAATCAGAAACAGTTTTAACTTAAATTCGAGTCTCGTCAAACACAAAATCTATATTCCTCAATCCAATACACAGATTCGAAATGCCCACAACTCATAAACTCGGAGACAATCAAGGAATTCGAGAAATTTAAAGGTCATGGCCGCAAAACGAAATTAACAGATATAAAGCTAAAAAAGATGATACAAGAAGAAGGTCATACTGATGGTGCAGGTGACGAGAAAGCCTGAATGAGAATGATGAAGCAGAGAAGAAGGAGCTTTGTAATCGAACCGAGGGATGCTTATGATATTGGAGTGTTGCTCCCATGGAGTCAATGTTTCTGTTTCAGCCTCCTCTTCTTCTCTATCTCTTTTATCACACAAAGGCTTTTCTTCCTCTACTGTTCTTCCAACATCGTTCCCTTCATCTACAGCAGCCATTGTTAATTTGTTTCTGTTACTCTCTCTCTCTCTCTATCAAAAGTGTTGAGCTTTTTCTTTGGTGCTTATGTTCCAGTTAACCCCAGAGAAAAAAACGGAGAAAGTAAAAGACTTTTTGAGCCCTAATGGGGGATTCAGCGATTCGGAAAGTGCGGTAGCGTTTTAAAACCCTGAAACGCGACGTTTGGAGAACGCAGCTTCAAACAGCTAAACCGGTAAACCCTGAAAAGCCTACCAGAACATTAGAGTATCACACGAAGTCCGATTCGATCGTCTCAAGAGTCTGAGAGAGGAAAGAGATGCAGGTAATTGCGCGGAATCTAGTTCGGAGAGTATCAAGAACTCAGGTAAATGCTCAATTCATGTTTTCTTGCTAGTTTGGCCCCTTCCTTGTTTTGTATTGATTTGAGAGGATTAAAGATCGAATTTTTCGGGTTCAGAGATCTTCTGGATCCTAAAGTTCCATGTTTTGAGTGAGAATTGACTATCTTATTAAATTTGCAGAAATTTTGAGACTTAGGTTGCAGAGAGTAATTGAGTTGACTACCGATGCTAATTACTTGTTTCAGGTCATACGTCGCAATGCATATTCAACCCAAAGGGTCAGAGAGATTGGTCAGCCAACTCCAGCATCTCATCCTCATGTAACTCCCATGTGATATTTACTTTTGACTATGTTTTCTTGGATTTGAAAATGTTATATATATGCTCTGATGGTTCGCTCTCACCCATCAGTTAATGGCGGAAGGTGAGATCACACCAGGAATAAGAATTGATGAATACATTGGTAGAAGGAAGAAACTTGTGGAGCTTCTCCCTGAGAACAGCGTAGCCGTCATTTCTTCAGCCCCCGAGAAAATGATGACAGACGTTGTTCCATATACGTTCAGACAAGAGGCTGACTATTTGTATCTAACTGGCTGCCAGCAGCCAGGTGGTGTGGCTGTTTTAAGTAATGATCGCGGTTTATGCATGTTTATGCCAGAGTCAACTCCTAAGGTACGTATGATGATCTATTAGTATATGAATTTCTGTGTACAGAGTGATTTAATTTCTGTTTGGCAATTTATAAGAATTGATCTGTGATGTAGGATATTGCTTGGCAAGGAGAAGTTGCTGGAGTTGATGCAGCGTCTGAGTTCTTCAAGGCAGACCAAGCATATCCGATAAGCAAATTACCTGAGGTAGCTTATATTCTCCCTGAAGTGGCCGGCCTCTCTTATAAAATTTCTTATGTTGTTCACTTTATTACTTCTATAACGCGAGATTTGTTTTTATTTCGCATTCTTTATGTACAGATTCTTTCAGACATGATAAGACATTCTTCAAAAGTGTTTCATAATGTTCAAACTGCTTCGCAAAGATACACAAACTTGGATGAGTTTCAAAAGTCAGCATCTCTTGGCAAAGTGAAAACTCTTTCAAGTTTAACACATGAGCTGAGGTTAATTAAATCACCTGCGGAACTCAAATTGATGAGAGAGTCTGCATCTATTGCTTGCCAGGTATTCCTGTTTACAACAGAGGCATAGTTAATACTCTTGAAACTTTTCTGTTTTTTTAGCTTCTAAATACAACTGAGATACTAGAGAGTAACTGAAAATTAAAAATGGTGGGGGAAATTACAAGAGATAATAGGACAAATTGGTGAAAATTGACAAATTTTGCTGACGATTGTGTGTATATAGTCAATTTAATCTTGGGAATTGATTTGAAAAAATGAGGAACATACGCATAGAAAGCTCTCCAGCAATGATCCGAAGGAACAAATTTGTGATTCATGAAGGCAATGCTCAATGATATGTGAAAGTTTTCTATGCCAATTGTTACGTTTGTTTTGTTTCCAAAGTGCTACGAAAAAGGAACATAGAGCCAATAGAACGTCATGAACCATTTTCTAAATATTGGTTGAAGATAAATAGCTATAACAGACATTGAGCGTATGGAGTAATCTGGATCTTTTCATCCTCAGGGTCTTCTGAAAACAATGCTACATTCAAAGGGGTTTCCTGATGAAGGCATCTTATCAGCCCAAGTTGAATATGAGTGCCGGGTAAGAGGTGCTCAGCGAATGGCGTAAGTCTTGACATTTATATCTAGTCCATGAATAAATATGTGATTCAGGATTTTATTCTTACAAAAAGTATTTCCTATTATTCTAATTCTAGTGACAAGAAAAATGTTACCTTTTATTTCTCAGATTTAATCCTGTAGTCGGTGGCGGTTCAAATGCTAGTGTTATTCACTATTCACGAAATGATCAGCGAGTAAGTTTGACACAACCCTATTTGATTGCTAGTACATTGATGTTTTTGAAGCCAGTATCTTCTTTTATATTTATCTGCAGATAAGAGATGGTGATCTTGTCTTGATGGACATGGGTTGCGAGTTACATGGTTATGTTAGTGACCTTACTCGGACATGGCCTCCTTGCGGAAAATTCAGTTCTCTCCAGGTTGATGTCTCTGCTATCTCCATTTTTATCTTCTTTTGTCTGGATATTCAAAATTCTTTACGTGTGTGCTTGCCGTTGGTGTTTGGATGGTGCAACTGAGAGATAGGACTTTACTTACTATGTCATACTCTACTACCAGATTTCTTGCTTTCTGAGATGTACGTTTCGTAGGCTAGCTTTTTCCTTATAATATTGATTTAGGAAACCTTTGGAAGCATGAATTTTGTTAGTCATTGATATCTACCGAAACCCGATCGTCTGAAAGTAATTTTTCTGTATCCATAATTTCTTTTGGATTGTTTTAGCATCTGAGTAACACGCAAATATAGGTTTTTTGTTTGTTGCATGTTAGGATTGTTTACTACAATATACCATTTGTCAAAATATGGACATGTGCATAGGATTTTGTGGATCTTTGCTCGATTTCACAATTTTGTTTTGATAAAAAGATGGAAAGTAATCATGAAGCTGCTTTCTTAATACTTTCCCTATCAAAAATAATAATATCTGTATTTTTTTCAGGAAGAGCTATATGATCTTATACTTCAGACAAACAAAGAATGCATAAAACAATGCAAGCCTGGTACAACCATCCGCAAACTAAACACATATTCGGTAAATATGAACTTATCCTAAGCGTCTCTTTGTGCTTAAAATGTATTATCGAACACACAAAATGTACCGTTCACTATTAGCAGGTTTGGTATGATGTGAAAATATTATTTTACTTCTGTAGTAGGCTGGTTTACAAATATTTCAGAATCTTAAATGGACCAGAGAGTTATAAATACCATCAGCACTCCGTAGCCTGAAACTTAAAAGCTTTATTTGCCAATAGAATGATGTTTGGACTCAGATGATGTTTTGTGGTTTTGCAGACCGAGTTGTTGTGCGATGGACTGATGAAGATGGGCATCCTCAAAAGTCGTAGACTGTATCACCAGCTGAATCCGACCTCCATAGGTATACATTATTGAACTCGATCACATTGAATTATTTGCGATTTTGGGTCGATGAAACGAATACAATCAACGAAGTCTGATTGACGTCTAGATGGTAACATCCTTGTTATTTTCGTGCATTATGCTGTATAAAAGTTATTTCTGCCCCAAAAAGAAAAAAAGAAAAAAGTTATCATGTATATACTGTATGGTTGGGGAAGAACTTATCTAACAGAGTTCTCTTGTGATGGATAAATAGGTCACTACCTTGGGATGGATGTGCATGATTCTTCTGCTGTGGGATATGACCGTCCTTTGCAACCTGGTTTTGTAAGTACTACTACTCCATTGAGTCTTAGTTTTTGTAAGGAACCCACCAAAGTCAGGCTTATAATATCTTCACCGTTCTACTTACCCTCCTACCTCAGACACTCTGATTGTTGATGCTAGCCCATTAAATCCGATCTGTGCCCTTTGATTCCTGATTGTCGAAGTTTATTAACTAATTCTATAATGACGTTGGCTCCGTAAGTTTGAAAAAATGTTTATGATGTGCATTTGATAGAATCTAACTAGGTTATATTACATCAATTGACTGGTTTTGGTGTTTGCTAGACAATGATCTTTCAGAGTCTTGATGTCAAACTTATAAACGCTGTTTGGACAGGTGATTACGATTGAGCCAGGAGTCTACATTCCATCTTCATTCGACTGCCCTGAAAGGTAGAAATACTCTCTGCGAACTGTGTAACTAACTTCATGTAAAACATCGTGGTTTGTAGGAATATTTGCATCCAATAAAGTATCGAACAGTGTAAATCTGTATAATTTAATTAGCAAATCAACGGTGAGACATGACATGATCTATCCAGCAAGAAATTAAATGGTTAAATGACATTTCTATTGATACTGCTTATTATTTTCTTTGTTTGCAGATTCCAAGGGATTGGGATAAGGATCGAGGATGACGTTTTGATCACTGAGACAGGCTACGAGGTGCTCACAGGGTCAATGCCTAAAGAGATCAAACACATAGAGACGCTGTTGAATAATCACTGCCATGGAGACGCTGCGCAAAGCTTCGCCAGTTTCTCTTCGCAAGGTTAAAGGATGCAAACGAAACGTGACACAACGATTGTTTTGAACCAAACATCATTGATAAGAATTCTAACAAGATTTCAAACGTGAATTCATGTTCCTTGCGTTTGGCTTACAGAATGTTTGAAAGTGTATTAAAGAAATCATGAACTAAGTAGCATTCTGAAACTGTGGGATTGTAAGTAGTAAAACCAAAAGGCATCGAGTTACGAGAAAGTACGGTCACAATCAATAAGTTAGACGTTGGAACCCGTATAGTTATGTCTTTATTGGTTATGGTTGGTTTCTTAAGATAGAAGAAAAGTTAATTCATAATACACTAATAGTATATGTGATTCTTAATACATAACACGAAAGAGATGGTTTATTCGAGTAAATTCATATCAAAAATAATTGAGGAGGTGGGTTACTGGTTAGCAGGTGAGGAGAATGTCAGATGATGAGATGATAGGCACTGCATTTATAAGGAAGGCCATGCAACCACATCATAATAATAATCATCATTAATATTGTGTTGATGATAGCCATATGATCATGTAAGACATATGGTTTAATCCCAAACCTGGAAAAAGAGTAGACACGACATCTCGATATTATATATTCTAAGTCACCCATAAATCTGCCCAACCATGCCCATTAATGCTTTTTAAATGCACCTCGTCCAAATTAACATGAAATTGCAAACTCAAAAAGTTCAAAGATTTTGGATTCTTTAATATTTCTTGCAGAGTAAAAAGACAATCGATCATGTCGTTAGCCATAGTGATCTTTTTCACCCTTTTTTTTATAGAGTTGGTCTTAATTTAGTACCAAAAGTAATAAAAATTTGCTAAAATTGTTTAATGTCAAAGGTATGTTCTGAATCCGAGTGTATTTCACATACCGTTCATTTTCTAAACCTGGTGGCATTATCCGTAATTAGATCAGGAAACCGAGGGCAAACACCCTACAGGTCACATATATTATATATAACAAGGCTGAAGTCCCTTACCTCTCCACAGCACACTTCAGCTTTTAGACAAAGCTAAAACTAAAAACACCACAAGAACAAAGAAACAGAGATGGGTTTGGTTACAGAGGAGGTGAGAGCTAAGGCAGAGAAGTACACTGGAGATGAGATATGCAGAGAGAAGACAAAGACTTTCCTCAAGGAGATATCTATGCCCAATGGTTTACTACCATTGAAGGATATAGAAGAGGTTGGGTACGACAGAAAGTCGGGTGTTGTGTGGCTAAAGCAGAAACAGAGCATCACTCACAAGTTCGCAGAGATCGATAAGCTTGTCTCCTATGGAACTGAGGTCACTGCCGTGGTTGAGACCGGGAAGATCAAGAAGCTCACTGGAGTCAAGGCCAAGGAGCTTCTTATTTGGGTCACTATCAACGAGATCTATACTGAGGACCCGCCTACCAAAGGGAAGATCACGTTCAAGACGCCAACCACACTGTCCAGGACTTTCCCGGTCTCAGCTTTTACAGTCCCAGAAGAGGAACCTGCTAAAGAGGAACCTGCCAAGGAGAAGAGCAGCGAAGCCACGGAGGTCAAAGAGGCTGTTGCGATCAAGGAGGCTGTTGCAGTCAAAGAGGCCTAATCAAGCCTCTGCTTCAGAAGTTAAAAGAAACCGGAAGTGTACTTCAAGAATATGAACAAATTATGGAGAGTTAGTGTTTCTCACTGCTCTTACTCTCATGTATTACCAACCACTTGTTTTACCTGTAATAAGATGTCAATATCATCCTGTTCCATAAAAACTATCCGTAATTATCCCTATACTTTGAAGCTGGTTTTGTATGTCAATACAAGAACATGGAAAAACCTCTTAGCAAGCAAAAGTGAGATCTTACACTCCTCGTATGTTTTCGATTGTCGGAGTGTCTTATATACACAGAGCTTAAGATTGTCAAGATTACATTTGAATGGACACTTAACCTATGTGTAGCTCTAAAAGGAAGAATAATGTATTGTATATCCTTGACTAGGTAGACACTCAGCAACATCATTCATATGCATCGACTCCAAAAGCACAATGTGTAAAGATTTTGAGTATTGAATCCCGATCATATGATGCGGAACATCATAGGTTATATGATAATGACCTACCTCTTTTAAAATAAATCAGCTAATTTGACAATTGGAGAATCAACAAGGCAAGGAAATAACCTTCTTACAGCAAACGATTTGCCTATCAAATAATCAATGGAAATCAGGAGCATTATAAGTAGCAGTATCTCTCAAATGGGAAATCAATAAAAATATCAACTGGTCTGGTCTTTGCCTTTTAGTCAAGCATCATATATCTACAATAGCAATGGACGCCGGGGTTAAGACTAAGGATCCAAATACCTCCAAAAAAAAAACAAAACTTGAGATCCCAAAATCCTGACTTGTTATCCAGCCCAATTACACCTTCTGAGACTGAAAATAAAAATCAATGGCAGCAAACCACATTAGTAAAAGCTTGATATTGCAGGTCAACAACCAAGATCGATACTAAAATGTTTTAAATATTGGAGCAAATAACGAAGTTATATGTGATATAATATGAGTTGATCGTTTTAAAATCATACCTTAAAATTTGTTATCCACTTGCCATCTATCCATTCCTGATGTAGCCTCAGTTGAGAATGATGAAATTTTAGCATCTCTTGAGTCTTCTCGAAGTAAACCAGGTACGATGACTTTGCAAGAACCTTCCTAATCACCCCGACCCACCAACCATCATTATACAAAGCATTAACTTTGTCATTCTTCTCGAATGCCTCAACCATGACCTGCTCTACTGGTTGAGGCCTTATCTGTGAAACATTAGCCTCTTCTCTCAAAGGCTCCTTCCCATCTTCAGCTTTCAGGTTATCATATTCTACAAGGCATTTGTCATTTCCTCTGTATTCAACAAGTTTTGCAGGAAACCAAGAATCTTCAAATCCTTCTTCCTCACTGCTAACCTCTACTGGAGTTCCAATGCTGAACTCTTGCTTCTCGATTGCTTTCTTAGGTCTCACGTTCCGACTAGATGAAACGGTCTGCAGATACAAGTAAAAACAGAAAACATATATATTTGGCAAAGATTATGTGCAACAAAAAGAAGAATGATATATGTGAACTTGTCTAGAGTTCATCGATAAGGAATTCTTAAAGAACCTTTTCCCTCTTTATCTGCCCTCCTTTTAGAGGTAGCTGCCAGGTACCGTTAACCCAGTCTTTATGCAGACGAAGACCCTGCCTTCCAAACCGCATTTTTTCTCCTGATTGCCTAAAATGTATACCAACTGTTCCACCCTTCATACCCTCTATGACAAAACCTACCCACCAGCCGTCATTGTAAAATGCATTAATCTTGTCCCCAACAGAAAAATCTTTATCCTCATCTCTTGGTGGTGGCGGCCTTATGTGCAGAAAATCGATTACTTCTTTCAAAGGCTCTACGCCATCTTCTTCTCTCAAATCTTGGTACTCAACAAGGAATTTGTCATCGCCAATGGGTTCAACGACTTTAGCTGCAAACCAACACCCCTTGAAACCTTCCTCATCGCTGCTAACCTCCACAATCGTGCCACTAGAAAACATTTCTTTAGCAGTTGCTCTGGTAGTTTCCAGATCCACTCGGGCTAAAATATCCTGCATTATCGTCACTCTCATCATTAATGTGCAGTCTAATATTCCCGTAAAGTAAAATACAGAACAGCGAGACGAAATTAAGCAAAACTCTCAAATAGACTACTTCCACAGAACCGTTTCCAAGAAACAACAGTGAAAACAAGTATCATTGAGAATGTGTTAGTTACCTCCTCTTCATCTTCTGTGGCGTCTTCTTTGTCTTCGTCTGATTCCTCTTCCTCGGTATCCTCTAATGGAGGCTTCCAAGCTCCATCAACCCATTCCCTGTGAAACCTAAGGTCTTCTTTCTTAAACTGAATCTGTTCTTTGGAACACCTAAAGAAAACACTGAATCTCCCATCACCTAGAACCTCCGTCACATCCCCTTCCCACCAACCGTCATTGTAATAGGCGTCGACTTCTTCACCAACCGCGATTTCCCTCTTCTTCTCTCTCTCAGACATCGGCGGCGCCGGAGGACGGAGCTGGCTCAAGTCGACGACTTCCTTCAGACGCTTCGTACCCTCTTTGTCGAAGNGAAGAGCGTCGTGTACTCCACTTGGCATTTGTCCTTATCTGAGGATGGGGTAGTGATCACTTTTCCCGGGTACCAGGAGCCGCGAAACCCAATCTCGTCGGAGCTGATTTCCACGGCGGCGCCGGGTTTTATGTAATGAGGCAGACGCTTTCGATTGGCTCTCGTGGCGATGGTTTTTTTGGGGGCTTTCTTTCTTTTCTTCGCCGGAGAGATTGGCGTGGCCGCAGAGACATTGCAAAAGCTAGAATCGAAAATATACTGGCGGGAAGCGGAAGGAATGGTAAGTGAGGAGGATGTCGAAGGAATCACCTTTTTAGGGTTCTGGGGTTTGATTTCTTTTCGAACAGAAAAACACTAAAAAAAAATTAATTAACTATGTTTGGTGGGTTATGGGTAGAGATAGGCCACAAAAGTACGTGGGCGTTTGAATGGGCTTTCATCATGTGGGCTCTATAGTGTATGTGCTCCTGAGTCTCTCAATAAAAAGTCGAAAAGCACGGCTCACTTTGATCGGAAAAAATGTATATTTCAACCGAAACAGTTTAGTGTATTTTTTAACTTGAACCATTATCAAAGTTAAAAAAAATATCTCAACTCTTATTAGTAGTGTCAAAATCCACATTGACTAATTTAAAAATTAATCAACTACAAAAATGCTGATGAGGCATGATGTGAATACTCATAATGCATTTGTGAAAATTATAATTACAAAATTACTTTCAACAAAATTAATATTTTAAAACCAAATAATGTTATTTGCGTAAAAATTTCACAAAATATTTTTAAAAATTAATCGATGATTTTTTCAACCTATTGCATTATTAGTTTCAAAAAAATATTTCTTAGTTACAACTTACACCTCTTATTAGTTATTCAATCAATGATTTTTTAAAAAAAATCAAAAGAATATTTCTTAATTAGTTGATAAATGGTATCAAACTTATCAAAAATTATTAACAAAAGCAGTATGTAAACAATGTTCCTTCATATTGACTTATTTAAGCTGATCAATTAAATTTGTTCACAAAAAAAAATCATTGTCTATGTGTTTTGACTTTTGATTAAGAAATGTTTTTGAAATGTTTTTGAAATTATTAAATCGTTGATTTCGTGTGTTAAAAATGTTTTTATTTTATCCAAAAAATATTATTTTGTTTTTAAAAATCAATGATGTAATAATTTATCAGAGTTGTAATTATAAATATTCATTGAATTTATTTATGCAATAGATAGATAAAATTATTGATTTCATGATTTATTTATTTTTTTAAATTTTTTTTACCCAAATAATATTATTTGGTTAAGAAGATAATATTAATTTTGTTAAGAGTAATTTCTATAATTATAATATGCCTCGTCATCGTCCTAATCATGCTCCGTATGCGTCCACATCATACCATATATGAGCTTGTTGAATGTTACCATATCTGAGCTTGTAGAAGATTGTTAGATTACTTGTGACAAATTTTGATTCTCTATTGCAGATAAACGAACTTGGAAGCTGAGACTCACAATGGATAAGAAGAATAATAAGATTGTGTTTGTTGAAGCAGGGAAGGACTTTGTTGATATTCTCTTTGGTTTGATGTCCCTCCCTATGGGTGCAATTGTTCGTCTGCGGGGGAAAACTGAGAAGAAACTCACTCTAGTCGGTTGCATGACCAACTTGTACCAAAGTGTTCTTGCTCTAGGCAAAGCTTCTTTCTCCACCAATGAGAGTAGGGAACTACTTCTGTACTCAAGATATTTAAGAGGAAGGCAGTGTAGGACCCTTGGCATAGATGATAGCGAAGAAGTGAAGCTCTTTGTGTGCCCTGATTCCCAAACTGTCCATTTATGTGCTATTTCGTATAGTTGCTTCCCTTCAGTTCAGTGTACTTATGGGAAGTTGATGTTTCACCTGATTCCAATTCGTCCTTCCAAAGATGGTAGTGAAATATTCAAATTGTGATACTGGAAAAACCAATTAATCAAATTGTGATATTGGAAATGATCAAGATATAGCAGAACATAGAAATTTACTAAGACCAAAATCGGTAAGCCAAAATTGCTTTTATCAAAATATTTTTTAAAACCTGTATATTTTTCCGCCAAAACGTAAAATTTGTTTTTTTGTTACCAAAAATATTTTCTTTGAAATAGTGTTTTCCAAAATAACAAAGAACTTTTCTTCCACCTTTATCAAAGTCGTCAAATTTTACCTTTTCCAAATTCGGTCAAATTTCAGTTTGTAATACGTTTAGGGAGAAGATAAGTAAATCAAATCATCACGAAGCTTATTTAGTGTGGATGGATAAACTCAATTCACCAAAAACAAAAAGATGTGAAGTATAAGGAAGATGCATAGGTTGACTGTTTTAGGTATAGAAAATTTCTGAATTATCTTTTGGGCTAAATATACGTATGATAAGACCATGCCAGATGCAAAATGTTAATAAATGTAAAATACATAGAAAGACCAATATAAGACCTCTTAGACTTAAACCCTTACAAAACATTGGAAAATAATCAGTCAAAAAACCAACGATGTCGTTTTGGCAATCTTTCTTTGTACACTGTCTCTCGCAACCCTTTAAAGCGTCTTTCTTCTCGTTATTTAGACAAGGGTGAAGGCAGATTGTACAGTTGATTGGAATCGTGATGCAATTGTCTGCGAGGCAAATTGCTGAAACTGTTTCTTTGCATCTGCCAACCAAAATTTGGTGAATGCCCTATTAGTTACCTCTATATATGTACATGCATATGTTCTTAACAAAATCAGGGAAATTATCGGAAATTGAAAAGGGATCTTACCTTTCTTGCACTTTGTGAAACCAATGATATTAGCCACGTTGAGGGACAAGCAAACGCCAACAACGAGCAGATAGTCAGCTTGAAACCTTATCAGAGAAAATACTCCAAGGATAAACCACGCAGCAGCCTGAAGAGTGGAAAAAAGAGAAGATTTAGCTGTAAATACAACAGAAAAAGGACAACAAAGAAATTCACATGTTTTAAATGTTTACTAAGCTCCTGTACTATAGACACTGAATGCATAGCTACCATCTCATGGCTAGATCTGACTCTTTATAGGTTGCTTGTAAGGTAATTGGCCGTATAGGTTTATAAGCTACCAAGTTTTAACCAATATCATATGTAATCAAACTGTGACCATAGGATATACTCCAAATGGCAGACTTAGTTCCAGCAGATTACTATTCCCTACTCAGCATATTATGCAATGTGACTTCGCATGTGATATGACTCCAGTGTCAAATGCCACGATCCCATCATGCAGGGGTAAAAGCATTTGTCACAAATTTATTAAATGGTAGCTTGTTGGGGTACTAAAAGACTGCTCTCAATTCTTATCTACCACCCTTGCAGAATATGCTTCACCAGAAGGGACGTGCTTATTCTTGCCTATTCTTATTCCTAATCCTTCCACTAAAGTTTCAGAAGGACTGCAAACAGGTTTAAGTAATTAGCATGTGTTACAAATAAAGTGTTAGGTAGGAGATACTCACTGCAAGGTAAAGTGTCCACCAGAAAAGCCATGAGTCTTTCTTGTTCATCCGAGACAAGGACTGCATCAACAAAAAAGACGAAAACACAAGTATTCAAGAAACACAACCCCACCCACATTTCTTGACAGACTGAACCCATAGTGATTAAGTGAAGAAAGACTAACCTCCTGGTCAAGAGACTCGAATTTCCAGACACTTTCTCCCAAATCATTGATCTCGTTCCACCACCTGAGACCGACCAGTATACGCCCACTCACATTCTTAACAACCCAGAAGTCAAGTGCAGCAAGAAGAACAGTGACCACAAAGATTATGACAAAGCTGTTGAAGAAGAGAGCAGAGAGAATGTAAAACGCCAACGCAGCACCCTGTTCCAATAACAGATACAAAACTGGTCACCAACCATTGGTTCCTATAATCCAACATTTTTCTTTGACAAACAGCTGTTCATTATACCTTGAAGAGAACATGGAAAAGACATGTCTTTGGGTTTGCATAATTCTCAACTGGTGCCTGAATCTAAGGAAGAATAAAGTTTTGGTAAGCCTCAATTCTGATAAAAATCACAATTAGGACGTATGATAGCAAAAGCTTGAGGAGTTCATGCAAGCAGATTCCATTGTAACAATTCATAACCATGCTAACCATAAAGGGTACATAAAATATTACATTCCTCCTACACATTGCCGCAAAAAGGAACAAGTTTCGGGATTAACAAGTTTATTACATTGTCTTGTTCTCTCTAACCTAGCTCAAATGTATACTTTCTCGGATACGAAACACAGATCCAACCCAATAACATTCAGAATCGAACAAGTCAACGAAGCTAATCAAGAATCTGATATGCAATCGAACTTAAGAAATCAACAAGAATCAAAAGACGAAGAGGGAAGCAGCTGAGATTAAACCTGGTTAGGGTCCATCTTTCGAAGAATCCAAAAGGATCAATCCGAAAAAGAAAAAAGAAGTAATCTGCTGATCAGCAGAAACAAAACCACCTCTCCGTTGTTGAAACTATCGATCAAATTCACAGAATTTTCCCGAGAAAAATTTCTGAAAATATCAGATCTTCTTCAACAAAACTCTTGCGCGTGTCTGCTACGTGATTTCTTCTCTTTTGCGATATTTTTTTTTTTACAAACGTGTTTTAATTTTAAAATAAAGGCCCAGTAACTCTAATTTGGCCCAATAATATTTGGAGAATTTAGAGCCCAATAATAATAAAATGTTAATTACGATTTGACCCCAAAAACTTCTGGGGTTTGATCAAAATCATCCATCATATCCACAACAAGGCAAAATAAAAAGGAAAGAAGAAGAGGACGACGATGGCTGTAAATATGTGACCATGAAAATGGCGAGAGAGAGGCTGAGATAATTTGTCTTATCCCTTAACAAAAGATAAAGACTTTTAATGATCGGAAGGAGCAAGATGATGGGGCCACACGAACCATACACAGATAGAGATACTCACAACAACACACCTTCAGTTTCAAATAAAGAGCTTTTCTTCAGTTGCTCAGTGAGTTTTAAGTTAAACCAACCATGGCGAAGATGATGATGTTGCAACATCATCAGCCTTCTTTCTCTCTTCTTACTTCTTCTCTCTCTGATTTCAATGGCGCTAAGCTCCATTTACAAGTCCAGGTCCATCTTTGTTTTCTTTTTGTTTCTAAACCTATTTTTCTTGCTTTTGTGTGTCTGATTAAACCAAAATCCGTTTAGCACATTTTATAAATTATCCCTTTTTAAATTGACTTCTTGGGCATTGGATCATTGTGTCTTGATTAATGAATGTGTGGTTCTGGTTTCAGCTCTGAGTTTGTTGTTTTAAGTTAAGTTTATGAGCTTCTTTGTCATAATTGTGAAAGTTTTGAGTGTGGTTCTGGTTTGAGTTTTTTACTCAGGATTTTCCTTTTTTTTCCAGTGATTTGTATTTGTGAAGCTCCAGCTTCAGATTTTATAAGTAGTCTTAGAATAAATATTGTATCTCTTGAAGTGAGGATTGAAACTACAGGTTATATTTTGGAGATAAGATGTTTTACAGAGTTGGCTTTGTTGTTGAAATTGCAGTACAAGAGGAAGGTTCATCAGCCAAAAGGAGCACTCTATGTTTCAGCATCGACTGAAAAGAAGATTCTGATTATGGGTGGCACTCGATTCATCGGTGTGTTCTTGTCCAGGCTCCTTGTCAAAGAGGGACATCAGGTTCTCATTTCTCTTCCATGGCTGATCAAACTTCTTCTCACCTAAACTCTACTTTCCCTCTCTCATTACCCTAATGGTTATTTTTGCAGGTTACATTGTTCACAAGGGGTAAGTCTCCTATTGCCAAACAATTGCCCGGTGAATCTGACCAAGACTTTGCTGATTTTTCTTCCAAGGTATTAACATGATCCTTTTGTGAAAGCTTGATGGTTTTTTAGGATTTTAATAAAAATGAATGACTTTTTCTCCGTCTTTTCTAGATTCATCACTTGAAAGGAGACAGAAAGGACTATGACTTTGTCAAGTCAAGTCTTTCAGCAGAAGGCTTCGATGTTGTCTATGATATCAACGGTAACATCTGGTCTCTTTGGTCTTACTGTAAATTCAAGAATAT
>NC_025687.1:3937119-3992724 GCF_000633955.1 Camelina sativa
GTAATTTTCCGTTAATGTTATAGGTACATCTACTGTTCTTCAGCTGGTGTTTATCTGAAATCTGATATCTTGCCACACTGTGAGGTATGGAAAATATATCTGAATTCTTATTCCTGAGCTTGTAAATCTCGATATTCTCCATAAAATTATTATGATTATGAGACTTGTTCATATGATGTCACTCAGAAGTTTATTACTCGAGCCCAGTTGTAGTAACATTTTATCTTGGGCATAACCAATGCAGGAGGATGCAGTTGACCCTAAGAGCAGGCACAAGGGGAAGCTGGAGACTGAGAGCTTACTGCAAACAAAAGGTGTAAACTGGACTTCTATCCGTCCTGTGTACATCTACGGTCCATTGAACTACAACCCCGTGGAAGAATGGTTCTTTCACCGTCTAAAAGCTGGTCGCCCAATACCAGTTCCAAACTCTGGGATACAGATCTCACAACTCGGTCACGTTAAGGTCACACTCTACTTTCTCTTATGCTCTTGAGCTCACTTACATGTTCAGAGCACTCGTTATGTTATAGGGGACCCTTAACTCAAACTCAGCAATATCTCATTCCTCTGATCACTCTTGAAGAGTATTGATCTATAACATCAGATGATTTTGTAATTTCAGGACTTGGCAACAGCCTTTCTCAACGTGCTTGGTAACGAAAAAGCCAGCAGAGAGATATTCAACATCTCAGGGGATAAATACGTCACTTTTGATGGGTTAGCAAAAGCTTGCGCAAAGGTACATTTTTTTGTCTGTTGGTTTCCTTATTGTCTCATCAATCCAAAACGTTTAGAGTACATCCCGGTGTGGTCTGTTTGAGATAGATATCTCTGAGGTTTTTGGATCACTGCTTGAGTAAACTACTTATTCATGTTTTCAACTCAGGCTGGTGGGTTTCCAGAGCCAGAGATTGTCCACTACAACCCGAAAGAGTTCGACTTTGGGAAGAAGAAGGCATTCCCTTTCCGTGACCAGGTAAAAACTCCAAACATTTAAATGATTCAGGGAGCAGCATCAAAGAGTCCATTATAAAAGTTAGGGTTTTGAATTATGTATGATCTCGATCTTTGCAGCATTTCTTTGCATCGGTGGAGAAAGCAAAGCGTGTCCTGGGGTGGAAACCAGAGTTCGACTTGGTTGAGGGTCTCACTGACTCATACAACCTTGATTTCGGTCGTGGAACTTTCCGGAAAGAAGCGGATTTCACCACTGATGATATGATTCTAAGCAAGAAACTTGTTCTTCAATCCTAAGAATCGCTCATAGTTGGCTTGTTTTGATTGTGATCAACCGGATCTCTTTAAGATACTCACATTTATTGTCATCTCACGTCTATTTTCGTTTGAAGAGCCGTAAGTAACTAAACAGAGACGACGGTCTGGCTCTCGCTCTTAGTAACTTGGAAATTTGGTTTTCAATTCGGTATCTCTTTATAAATCTGAACCGAACCAAGATTTTAGCCATACCGACTACCAAGCAAATTAAATAATCATAGTTACTAACCGACCGGACCGAACCGAACCACAAAATCGAATCCCCGCGACTGTAACTTAATTGGCCTACCAAGAACCAGATACACAAAAACTTAACTGGGCTCGAATATTTAAATTTAGAAGCCCATCTTACATATCCACGCATTTGAATAATCTAACTTGACGAGAAAGTAATCGCAGTTGCATCTTAATTTATAGAGACAAAGTTTATGCAATGTTGAGTCATTTCACCGATGTGGGATAAGGACCAGATTTTAATGACGAACAAAGACTAGAACCAGATTTTTGCAATTAACCTAGTTAGAAAATATCTCTTGGTCCCGTTTCTTCAGCCTTGTTTGTTTTGTGTTTTTAACTTTTGATTTGTAAGTTTATGATTTTTAAAAAGGATGCTACGCAAACAAAAATAACTGGAGCCTTAATATGTCCTTTCCAATTTAAAATAAGATGCTGCATCACATCAACGGGTGAATTATTATTGTTTTTGTTTCGTTATCATGTACAAATTTCCAAAAACCATGTGGACCTGATCTTCAAATGGAAACATCTTCAATGTGTAATTTTAGACATTTCGAAAAATATTGACAGAAATACGTTACCGCAAAAAAAAAAAAAATGTGTCGTCCAACCGCAACAAAATAGTCACTATGTGATAACAATGACCGGAAAACTTCCCGTTCAACGTTAATTTATTTTTGGTCCCAAAGTTACAATTTGTGGGGGGTTCGTTCATCGTGTTTTTGGTAAGGAGAGGTAATTTGGCCACCGCAGGTCGTAATCTTGTGGAGTTTAGATTCCAAAATATATATACTACAAAAAAAAATTAGTCGTCTTTCTTTTGGCAGCACCAGAGTATTAGTCAAATTCCTAACTCTATATAAAATAATTGAATATCATAATAATTTTTTCTTCTTCTCTATTCTTTATATATGTCGGTACGTTTTTTTATCTTTTCCAGTATATGTCGGTACGTCAAAATGTTACAGTGCTACTCTTTAGATTAAAAATTCTAAAAACGCCTCCACCACACTAAGGCAGCTAGTGGTCAGCCGGTGACCCATGGAATTTGGCTTGAGGGAAATTATCAAATTGCACAAGAGTACACTATCCAGATATCAGAAAAACTGCCTGAACGATAATATATTGTAGACACGATCTTGATCCGATCTCTCAAAAATAATTTTTGTCATCTCATGAGCAATCGGTAGTTCTCTCTTTCTTTCTTTTTGGGGTAAGTTCAGTCCACAACTAGTCAACAAACAATTTTTTGTAACTATTGCCACACCTTATACTCCTCATAATTCCGTATGTTTATATAAACTTAAAATCATGATCCGTTGTCGTAAAGTTGTAAACAAAATTTTAGCACTATCAATACAGCAGTTTAACTCAAAAATTTATTGACAGCCGAAGTTTTAGCGTGCATTACATTACTTGATGCAATCTCAACTCGAAGAAAACTAACTATGCAACTTGACTAAAAAGAAAAATTGTAATGTTAAAAACTAAAAAATACGATATTTGTATGCCTTTTTGGTTTTTGGCCTGTTGACAACAAAAAGGAAAAACTTTTAGTCCTTTTATATACTAAAATCTTGACGTTATGAAAAAGAAGAAAATATCAACGTGATATGAATAACTAACTACATAAATAGTAGGTCGGTCATGAGTCGGACAAAAAAAAGATTGTAATGTTAAAAACTAGCAATCAATGTTTCCCTCAGCTTCTTCTTCGTGGGGTCCCTCTTTGCCACGTGGCATTATCACAGCCTTGTATGAAATCATACAGAGACGCTCCAACCAATCACAATATTTCGTGACACACGTGGTAGTATTTTAGACTCAACCTCACTAGCGTGACACGTGTCCGCCACGCCATTATTACCTGCTACTTCAAATTAAGTAGCAATGTAGCCATGCACTAATCCTATAATAACCCGAAGCTAGGAAGCTTCCCTTCGGTGGATGGCTAATTAGCATTTTATTAATTATCCATAATCACGGCTTACAAATCCTATAAAAGCAACTCTTGGTTTCTCTCATCAACAATCAAATCACTATAATCAACAACTCAAGGCATCACTAATAAGAATCAATAGTTTCTCTTTTTTCTTCGATATATAATCTTAATTTCTTTAATTCTCCGACAAGATATGGCACCTGTGATGAACAACAACAAGTTGAGCTACGGAGGAAAGAAGAGGGCGTACGTGACTTTCCTTGCTGGGAACGGAGACTACGTGAAAGGAGTCGTTGGTCTGGCTAAAGGGCTGAGGAAAGCTAATAGCAAGTACCCATTAGTGGTTGCTGTGTTACCCGACGTGCCGGCTGATCACCGTAGACAGCTAGTGGATCAAGGCTGCATCGTCAAGGACATTCAGCCGGTTTACCCACCAGATAACCAAACCCAGTTCGCTATGGCTTACTACGTCCTCAATTACTCCAAGCTCCGCATCTGGGAGGTAGATACATGCATGTTTCTTTTCTTATTTATTTATTTTTTGATAAAAGATCTTCTTAATTACATGATATGTTTCTTACCAAAATATCATATAAAAAAAAATGAAAATATGAGTTGATGAGATTGTAACTTAATAATAATAACTATGTACGTGGATGCAGTTTGTCGAGTACAGCAGGCTGATATACTTAGACGGAGACATACAAGTGTTTGAGAACATAGATCACTTGTTCGATCTTCCTGACGGCAGTTTCTACGCTGTTAAAGACTGTTTCTGCGAGAAGACATGGAGCCACACTCCTCAATACAAGATCGGCTACTGCCAACAGTGTCCGGACAAGGTGACGTGGCCAGAGACGGGGCAGCTTGGTCCTAAGCCACCGTTGTACTTCAACGCCGGAATGTTTGTCTACGAACCAAGCCTCCCCACTTACTACAACCTTTTGGAGACTCTCAAAGTTGTCCCTCCCACACCTTTTGCTGAACAGGTAAACAAATTCACACATACACGGGGATGTTTCAATATAAAATATTTATAGGTTTGAACTATACCTTAATTTAAAACTATATAAGATTAAATTGGTTTGTGTGTTTTTATAGGATTTCTTGAACATGTACTTCAAAGATATATACAAGCCGATTCCACCGGTATATAATCTTGTCTTGGCTATGCTCTGGAGGCATCCGGAGAACATAGAGCTTAACGAAGCCAAGGTTGTTCATTACTGTGCAGCTGGTGCCAAACCTTGGAGGTATAGTATCTAATTATCTTCTTAATACATTTTTAAAGAGTAAATTAAGAGATTAAAGAACTGAAATTGCTTCTCTGTTTATAATCAGGTTCACTGGCCAAGAAGAAAATATGGAGAGAGAAGACATCAAGATGCTTGTAGAGAAATGGTGGGACATTTACAACGACGAGTCTCTTGATTACAAGAACGTAAATGTGCATTGCGGACAAAAAGAAGATGTCCAAAAGAAACAGCAAACCATTCCACAGTTCTTTACAGACTTGTGTGAGGCTGCTGTGCTTCACTGCACCAAAGCTCCATCGGCGGCCTAGACAACTTTAATTGTGAAGGAGGGCTGTGCTACTTCTCAACATCTGTTTGCTATTAGTTTGTAAAACTGATGATGTTTAATTAGGATATCATATGAAATTGTGCTTTACTGTTTTTCATTGAGCTTAGAGGAGTTTTTTTATCCCCAAACCCTCTTGTACCTTTTATGTTCTCTTCCTAAAATATATTAATCTACGAATAGTATAGTTTTGTTAATTACTCCAACAATTTTTTTTCTTTTTGAAATCTTCTTCGCTTTGGTAATCACTAATTAGGATATCCCATGAAAATATATGAGACGAATTAAGATAGGATCCATATTTTACCGAATGTTCTTATCTTTTTCGATCCTTTTATTTCTATACGTATCCGACTACTAGTATGTTAGTAAATGAAACTTGACCTGCTATATTCAAAACTTATTTATAATTTATAAATATTCTTAAAAAAATAAAAACTTATAGTACTTGACCTGCTATATATTTTTTTATTTGGTAAGCTCTTCATTTTCCTACAATATTGACTCAGTAATTTTAGAAGCCCAATTATTAAAGAAAAAACATACATAAAGGATTAAGGTACTACAACTATTTAACATGTTATTCAAGAACCTATATATAAAACACAATCTCTCCTAAAGTTTAAAATACAAAAAAATATGAAATTCCCGCGATGCATTTTTTTCGTGTTCGTTCTTGTTTTTTACATTTTTACTCCTCATATTGAAGCAGTCGAAGCCGATGGACCAACTGAAGCACTGATCAATAGTATATGCGTTGAAAACGAAGATTATGGATTTTGCAGTAAAATTATCCATGAAAAATTGAAGGCACCAACGGCTACTCTCAAAGAACTCACCGGTCTCATATTTCACACCGCTACGGATCAGGCCAATGATACTTACGTATTCATCGATAACATACTCCGCCAATGGCCCGCCCCTAAGAAGAAGAATTGTCTCAAGACTTGTCATGCAGTTTATAATAGAGAGACCACTAGTTTCTTAGAGATTCGCTTTCTATTTTCTAAAAGAGAGTACGAACGTATGGTTAAAATCATTTTCTCCAGAGCCAAGATCTTGGACCGTTGTAGGACCGATTTTCTTATTCCTCCTTACAAAGATCCTCTAACTGAGAAGAATAGAGTTATGAGAATATTGATCACCATGTCTGCGGTTTCTGGATATATGGTAAAAAATGGGAAGGCTTCCTTGATTAGATCAGTAGTTATTCCGCAGATTTTTAGTTATTAAGAGAAACATATTATCAATGGTTTGTAACAGCTAAAGTTTCAATAATATGAAAGTTATAACAAAAGAATTAAGCATGCATATCTTATCTTGCTTTTTTATAATAATCGTTCAAAAATAAATTAATGGATAATCATCCGAATACAATAAATTAGAATTAATGTTTATAAATTTCCATCGAAAATAAATAATAATGATTGACCAAGATTTTGTAGTCTAATTGTGTGAAGAGTTGTTGTGAATCACCATCAGAATTGAAATTCGGCATATAGTACTATCGTTATTGATAAATTTAGATAAAATCTAAGCAATGTTAAAACTTAACCGCGATAGACTGGTTTGGTCAACATATCAACAACATTATTCGACGCATTCACCTTCTCTACCCTCTCTAGCTAGTTAGATCTCGTCAACATTATCAACCATTTAAAAAGCCTCAGGAACTATTGATTCCCCAACTCATTTGCATATTCGTGCTACTAAGATGCGAACAATTAAAGTAGTCAAACCAAATCTTTTTCTGATTAGTAAAAAAAGTTTCCTATACATCACAAACGTAGCCAAACCAAATATTATATTTTCTTAAATTTAAGATCTTGACAAAAGTTATCAATTTAAGTTGGTTTTTCATTGGCCCGTTAGATTTAAGTTCTTGACAAATATTAAGTTGGGTTTTTCGAAAGTTATCAAAGATTGATGCACTCGATGTAAAAACTCTTTTTTTTTTATAATAAATTTTACTTCTTATAAAATAAGTTGGTTTTTTCATTGGCCTATAACCATTGACTTTTACACACTGACCTAACGAGCAGATTCTGTGATCCGAGACCACAAACAAAAACATAAAATAATTTCTTAATTTATTTGGTCAACTTAGATAGTTCATAAATTTTAATTTTTAGTCCAGGTAAATGAACAAATGTCATATTTTTGGAAATGTTTTTTTTCATTGAATCACAAATTCTGACACCGAAGTTTTGGTAAGTTACGAAGACTTTTGACCTTTGACTGATTCATCATTCACGCCTAATTTTCAAATATAAAGATCAAAATTTTTCATTCTCAAAGGACCACACTCACAATTAACAAAAAGAAACAAACATGAAAATGCATAGCATTCTATCGACAGTTTTGGTGATCATACTCGCGTTCTCCGTTGCAGAAGCTAATAATCTCGATGGAAAAACTCAACAAATGGTCAACGGAATCTGCAAAAAGACAACGGATATCAGATTCTGCAGTAGTGTCTTGGTCAAGAACCTGGCTACCCCTGCCCCAAGCAACAAAGATCTCATGAACGTGACAGTGAGAGAAGCTGAAAGGTTCTCGGCAAACACTAATTTCTTCATCAGCACACTCCTCGAGAATGCTGGAGACGAGAGGCAAGATCTTCAAATGTGCGCTGACGCTTACTCGATTGTGAACTTGGCGTTCACTAATGCTATGTCTTTCTTCAATCAAGCTCACTACAGTAAGATCGTCAAGGTCCAAAACAAGATTTCTAAGGCTGTTGGTATCTGTAAGACAGATTTTAATGTGCCCGGTTATGAGATCAATCCTCTGATTGAGAGAAAGAGACAGACAATGATCTTATCAGCCATGGAACAGATCGTTTGTCAAATGGTTTCTTCATAATCTTAATGTTGAAACATAGTAGAAGCAAATGTTTACAAAAATAATGTTAATGTTTACATAAAATATTATACTCTCTCCATTTTTTATTAGTTGTCGTTTAAGGTTGTTTCACACATATTAAGAAAACCATTAATTTTATTGTTTTATTCCTTTTAAATATATTTTCTAATCTTTTGATTGGTTAAAACATTAAAACAGTTGGATAAAATTGGAATATTTACCAAATATTTGTATTGGAAATCTAAAACGACAAGTATTATGACACAAAATTTTAACTCTAGAATAATAAGTAATAAAAAACCGAAAGAGTAATTAATATGTGTTTTCGTTTAAGGTTGAGTTGAAGTTGATAAGGATAAGAATTTGGGATATATAGAATAGAAATAGCTTTTTCTATAAGTGTTTTTACCTTTTTGCAAAAAGATTAGTATAAGATTTGATTGCTTTGTCCTTTTATCGTCTAATCAGCCGGTCAACTAATGGGTGTATACTTTAATTATTTATTTTTGGAAACATAAGTTAATTTTAATAAATGTCAATAGGTTGTTCTTGATTGATCTACAACCAATTGGCACATGTCTAAACTAGTGCCTTCAACTAGTCCAAATCGGTTCAGTAAGAAATTTATGAAAACTAGATCGCATGTGCTCCTCCATGTAAATATATCTCTTTCTAGCAAGCCTAATCTCGGCCAAGTCTTCCTGGAAATCTACTATCTCCATCGATTAAAAGTACATGAACCGAGATAATACTTGCAAGTCGCAATCGAGAATGAAGAAGAAGAAGACCGAGTTGAAGTAACATAACAAACAACTCTGTTTTCCATTATTTTTAAATTCACCATACACTTGAGTTACTAAACCAGGATTAAAATGTGACCACCAATTGTAGTTGACTTGCACAAACCGGAACCCTCTGTCTAAACTAACTACTTTACATTTGGGTCTACTTTATATTGAAGGTCACTAATACTGTGAGGCTGTGACAGAGTTAATTTATGTACTCCTGAAAAGAATTATGAAAATACTGTATAGAGATCATAATTAGAGATATATGTAGTGTCCGACAATTATTGGGTTCCCCCGTTTTAGTTAAGGAAACAAATTATTGATTAAAAAAATAATTTCTGTATATCAATTAATTTTATAATTATTAATTCTAATCATTATATTATAGTTTTAAATTATAACATCTAAACTCAAATCACTCTTTTTATAAACCCAAATAAAAATACAATTTTCTAATTGTAAAATCTAAACCCTAACCACTATTTTATAAACCCAAACCGACATATAATTTTGTTTAATTGTAAAATCTAAACCCTAACCACTCTTTTGTAAACCCAAACCGACATATAAATTTTGTTTAATTGTAAAATCTAAACCCTAAACTCTAACCACTCTTTTGTAAACCCAAACCGACACATAATTGTGATTAATTGTAAAAACTAACCCCTAACCACTTTTTTGTAAAGCCAAACCGACATATGATTTCGTTTAATTGTAAAATCTAAACTCTAATCATTGTTTTATAAATCTAAACCAACATAGTTTTCTTAATAAAAAATCTACAGAATTGATTTCCTTAACTTGTTTTGTTTTTTTATTTTAATTTTGATTTATTTTATAAATATGATATGACATGGCAAGTTATTGTGTTTTGATTGGTTAATAAAGAGGGGTGAATGAGAGTGGTTCACCCTAGGGGTGAACCTAAGAATTTTTCTGTAGTGTCCATGGAATAAAGACTCCAAATCACACACAAATCAATCACTCCATCATTGGCCTCAAAATGGGATACAAAATTAAACACATTCCGGAAATGGATATACAATTTTAGTTGAAGTAACTTAGACAGCATAAATCACCAAAAGGTTCATTCATAGCTCATACTTATATATGATAAAGAAGCTATCAATCAACTTGTTTTAAGGCGATATAGGTCCTGTGGAACCATTTCCACTAGATGCGACCGGTAATCTCGACTCAATATCTTCATTACTCTCACTTTTGACTTTACGTTGCTGTTGTCTCACCTTCTCTGCTTCTTCTTCCTTCTCACTCACCTCTCTGTCTTTCCCCCACAATACGCCATAGAGCCCAATAATCACAAGTGCTGATCCCAAAAACCTGATATACATATAATAATCATACAAATTAATCATCATCCGATCCCCATTTATATAGAGAGAGAGATTAAGGTATATGGAAACATACGTGCCGGTGTAGAGTTTCTCGTCAAGAAGTGTCCAGCTGAAAATGGCAACCACTACGAGAAGTAAAGGGCTGAAAACAGAAACGTAAAGAGGACCTTTCCTCTGCATCGCCCATGACATTAGGCAGAACGCTAACGCAGACGCCACCACTCCCTGCATCCGCGTTTTATATTAATATATCATATATACTAGCTAGCTTAATTCATTTATAGCATATGTACTAATGTATAGTAGTATATGGACTTACGGCGTAAAGAGCGGATATGAAGCGGAGAGGAGAGCTGAGAGACCAATCAGAGACTTTGTGATCGGTGATCAAAGCGATGGTTCCACATTGGATACTTCCCATCAAACACATTAGAAGTGTGCTCGTGTATGGTGCTGCAAATGTCTCACTCATCTTCGTCTGTAACCAAAATTATATTCTTAAAAATTAACTAACTTTAAAAGTATATGCACATACACAATATGATGTATAACGTTCTGAATCTTTATTAAACTATGTACATAAGATAAACCTGTGTAAGAAAAAAAGGTTACCTGGATAATGAACCAAGCGGCCCAAGAAACGGCAGCAGCCATAATAAGAAAAGGTCCCAAGAAGAAGTTAGAACTGCTAGAACTGGAACCTTGGCTTGTGATGTTTTCAGCATAGGCCCAATGGATCTTGGACTCTCCAATGCCGAGTGTGTGACCATGGTAGAAGGAGAGAACCATGGCTCCGATCACACATACTAGCGTCCCTATCACTTTGGCTTGTCCTGATGCCTTTTTGATCCCTACGGTTTCTTGTCTGAAACATAATTTTGTGTTAGCAGTCAAAACAGAGAGTTCTGTTTGATGAAGACTTGGTTTATTAAGAGTAATTTCGTATACCTGAATATTGCGGCGAGGAGGAACGTAACCGCTGGTAAGAGATTAGTTAAGGCACAAGCAACGGTCGGAGATGAATTCTGAAGTCCTATGAAGTATAGCACTTGGTTTCCAGTCGCACTGCATATTAAATCAAGGTTTAATCTATTAGGACTTTTTCCTGGTAATTAAGAACTCATGTAGGACTAGTTTTAAATAGTTTTTAAAAAGCTTGTTAAGGTTGAACAAAAAAAAAAAAAATGTAATTAGTAGGCAAGGTGTATGTAGATACCCGGTCATGGAACAGAAGCAGATTTGGACAAGAACCTTTAGTGTGATCTTCGGTCTTGTCTTCCTGCACAAGAAACCATGTACGAAACTTTTTCATTAGTCATCAATCATTAACCAGTTAATTCGTTTAGTATGGAAACAGTGTTTTTAATACCAAAACCCAAACCAGTCCAATTGCGACTTGAATTCGTTTTATAAGAAGAAATCAAGGAATAATTGATGGAAACCTTGATTCATTTGTAATTTCAGATTTAGGGTTAAGAGGATTTAGACTAATAATTCAATGACTGAAAGAAAAATAATCAAATTCATTCAATCATCATAGAAAGTGAGTAGTAGAGTAAGAGAGTAAAACGGCATCGTAGAAGCAAGCACGTGTCCTGGCAAATTAAGTTGGCACGGCACCTGACGACGCTTAACTCCCCTGGCATCATAGTTTGTGTTGTCTGCATGTGTTTCGGTTTAAGAAAGAAAAACGTGTGACGCGTGCGTGGATTGTGTGAGCTAGACTGCGTCACATTTCTCACTTCTTTCTCTCGGTAAACGGAATTAATGATAATAGGCTTGTTCGTTTGGCTGCCGCAGGTACCTGCGGCTGCGACAGACGCAGGTATAGTTGTTCGTTTGTTTGCCGCAGGTACCTGCGTTATGACGCTGCGGCAACTGCGTTTAACATTTTTAAACGTTGTTTCGATTCAGCGGTTAAAAACGTAAACGCAGTCGCTGCCGCTGCCGCAGCCGCAACCGCCTACGTCAACCAAACGAACAAGCCCAATGTAATTACTTAGGTTTCCACATACGACCAAAAATGATTGACAGTACCGGAGATATTGTAAAAATAACGGTAAACACTAATTTCAATAAAGAAAAAACAAATATATGCACATTTTTATTCAATTCGAAAAACCACTTTTTCTTATTCTAAATTCAACTAGGCAATTCCCGAAATCTTTAACTTACCACCTATTATTATGCGTATTTATATCGTAGTCTCAGGTAGGACAATAAAAACGATGCCGTGCTAAACTCTTCTTCTTAATTATTATTTATCATTTTAACTTTTTAATACTCCAAATGGATATTAATTCAAAAATGTAAATAATGGAAATAATTTTTATTTTAAACCTATTCAAATGCTAGAACTGATTAATTAATTTATTACCATATACAGTATGTGAAAGAATCTTGACCAAAAAAAAAAAAGAAAAGAGAAAAAGACTTAAATGTAACCGGTACTTCTATGTCAATGAATTTAATAAAAGCTTTATTTCTTAAACTTTGGAAAGTAATTAATTTAGGTGACGCCCGAAAGCTCGAAGACGCAAAATCGTTATACAACAGACTCACAAAGCCATTTAGTAAAAAAAAATGGTTTCCACTCATTGATGAATGATGTCATCGTTTTGTACTTTCGCAATTAAGACGAACTTAAAACACACACTTTCAGATATTCTTACCTGGTTTATGACGATCAAAGTTTAGCATCTCGCTGATCTTTTGTAAAACATAAACTCACTACGTAAAACCTTGATTAATTTGACTCCAAAAAAAAAAGGTAATAAGAACATATTTTATAACAATGTCATTCAAGATAAACAAACACAAATTCAACATTTTATGGATGCAAATTTTAAGATCATAGTTTTATGCATGTCCATAATCGTTAGTTGATCAAAATCATATGTATATGTATAGATATTAGTATGATTTTCTACCTTTCGAGAAAAAATGCGACCGGAAAAGTGGCGATAGTGGCAAATATTTGGCGATAAGCGACCAGAATGAGAGGCTTCATGCCTGCCTCCATAGCCATCTTCGACGTAATGTTCATACCTGCGTAGCCGATTTGCACCAACACCATCGCCAAGAACGGCAACAAATCTCTTGATTTACCCATCTCTCTCTCTCTCTCGTTTATTTTATTCTTACAGTTTTATGTGTTTATATATCTCTATGTATGTCTCTCTCACTATTACTAATCAATAATAATAGGTCGAGACACCAAGAAAAGAAAAAAAGAGAGAGGTGGGTTCTCTATAATATTTATTAGTTTCCCCCAAATCTATCTCTCTACTTTGGTTCAACCTTATATATTTATAGCCCAAGACATATATACATATATATATATATATGTATTTATTTATAAATATATATATAGAGAGATAGAGAGAAAGAAAGAGAGATGTTTTAAACAGAAAGGTGAGAAACGGTTCGAGGATGAAGTTTGCTTGTAACACTTGTGCTCTCCTTAGGGCATAAGAACACGAAACAATAGATGATATGTATCATTTGATATTTTTGGCAATTTATATAACTTTTCTCCTTGTTGATTACTATGATAATCTGAATTGGCGTTTTGTAAGAAAAAGAAAAACTTATTTCCTCTTTTTAGTCCCTTTATTTGGTTTCCGTTTTTTCATGGGGTTTGGTGGAGCTTGTGAATGAATGGTAGGAGAATGCATGAATGTCTTTCTCAAGCTTCAAGCAACCAATTCTTCTTTGATAAAACTCGTTTCTGTAATATTAAATCAAGGATTTGGTTTATCGCTTGATTATATATATGATCATTATCGAATTAGTATCATCTTAATTAATTTACATTTTATCACTCTTTTAACTACTTTTTTTTTGGTAATATGGTATACTATTTATGTCCCAAAAAAAGGAAATTAAGCATGGGTTATATAAAAAAAATATTAATTAAATACCACAAATCTTATGTGGTATAAATATAACCATGTACCATCATCTGGCTCTACAAGGCGTGTGCAAATAGTTTTTCTAAATTCAGTATAGAATTGAATTAAATATCAATATTATTACATGTTTCATTGATTTTTTTTATACTACACACTTATTTTAAACTAACCAATTTCCAAAAATGATTGAATTATATTTTTTTTTCTTGTGTTGGTTATTTATATAATGTTTTGTAATCTAAAGAAAAATGTATAATGAGACCTTGTGTAATGGAAAATTTCATATACTACAAAAACAACATACATTCCCCACCTCCCCCCCCCCCTCATATATGCGTGAGTGTGTGTGTGATCAAATTTATTTGGGCTTAAAGTGCTAAAGGCCTTTCCTTAAGTGTACAGTAACTTCTGTGAGCAACAATGTCTTTTCTCATGAGTAGAAACAAATAAATATAAACGTAGATGTACCAAAAGCAAAAACAACATGTATAACACAACACGTAAAAAAAAATAATGCTTGTTGAAATTTGAGGAAGTTAGTAATGATTCATATCCTTGCTGGATTTAAGTGGTTTCACACGAAATGCTTTCCAAATTGAAGATGACTAGTTATGATTAGTACAATGCTTCTGCGTCATTTGCATAAGTCAAATAAGCTAGCGTTGGCGTCCGAATGATTTTTCGTGTCTCTTACTTATTTGGTTTCCAAGTTCTGACGTAAAATTTTCGCCGCGTATTTGTAGACTTCTAGTTTTATCTTTTTGTTGTTACGTACAAAAAGGAATTTTCCGTGCGATTCATTCTATCGCGTCCACTTCATTTGTGGCCTTGTGTGGGCTAAATTCGAATTAGAAGAAAAAAGTTTTCTATGATACAAAAGCCCAATGTTCATGCAGAAGTATATATAAGTATGATATCAGGAGAAAAAAAAAGTATATACTGTATAATTCTACCAATCACACTAATTTAACCCCCAAAAGAACCGGTTTGGAAAACTACACTGTAGTTTCTCTTTTGTTTTATTCTTTGTTTTAAGCCTAGATCCACATTGGAGCGCACGCATATCTTTTTATTTTTTTTCCCAACGGTGGGAAACTCGATCGATCTCGATATGCCTAAGCTTGAGTTATGTGTCTGTCACTATCAACCACCAAGCTACAAAGTCTTTGGCTTTATTATTTCAAATTAAATAAAAAGAATCACACTAATAAAAGCTTAAAAGTAAGAGAAACAAGATCCCACACTACTAGAAGCTCTCCGTTCACACCACTACTACTATCGATCAGTCTCTTCTTGGTTCTTGCAATGGCTACTCTGGCTCTTCACTCCTACTCTTTCTTCCTCTTCATTCTCCTGCCGGTAATCTTTAGTCCCCGACATCACTTGGCTGTGGCTGAAGGATGTCAACATCCTCCTGTGATATTTAACTTCGGAGATTCAAACTCCGACACGGGTGGACTCACCGCCGGACTCGGCTACTACATTGGTCTCCCCAACGGCCGCTCCTTTTTCCGACGATCCACCGGTCGATTATCCGACGGACGACTCGTCATCGATTTCCTCTGTAAGTCAGCGCTTCCTCTTGACTCCTAGTAATTACATTAGACGGTCGAGATTTAATGGTAGTGGGATCAAGTCGTGTCAAACCGTCCGATGAGACGGATCTATATCTTAACCGACGGCTGATATTCGCGTTACGTAATCCCGCAAAACGACACAATTAAAATTACTTCGTTGAAACGATGAAAATCTAATCCAAAAAAAGTGGGTCCCATTTCAGACATGGGGAGATGTCATAATCAATAAAGCGGGTCCCACGCTGTTAGATTTCGTGACTAAATAAAAAAAGAGTCAAACACAAACAAAACAGCGCCGTGCAGTTTAATGAGTTTAGTTTTTTGTCCAAATAGGAATTCACATGTTGATGATTAAAATACTGTTACGCATGTGTTTGATTGGAATCAAAATCTCTCGGTGATTTGGTGAAGAAGTTGAAGTGTAACAACTTTAATACTACTAAATGAATGTACGTAATAATTCTACAAATTTGAAATTAATTTGCAGGCGAGAGTTTGAATACAAGTCTATTGAACCCATATCTAGACTCATTGGTTGGATCAAAGTTCCAAAACGGTGCTAACTTCGCCATCGTTGGTTCTTCCACTCTTCCCAGATATGTTCCTTTCGCTCTCAACATTCAGCTTATGCAGTTCCTTCATTTCAAATCTCGAGCACTCGAGCTTGCTTCTACTTCAGGTATCTCTCTATCTGGTAACTACTAACTCCTTTGAGCAATTAACTTAGGGTGCAAATGGTTGCTCAATTGAAAAGGTTGAAGGAGTTGNACTATCGACAAATAAGATAATATCAAAATAGATTTCTTCGTCATTTAAAAGGATTAAAATAGTTCGATTATTCAAAATAGCATCTAATATAATATTTTGTAAGTTAATAAACCTAATAATCTTTTTGGGAAGCACACAAACAAACGATTCAAACATATAGTTTCATCTTAGAGTTGATGTGTTTAATTTGCCACTCGTGTACAAATGCGGTTTTATGTTTCAATAAGTGTCTAGTGTTTATGGTATGCAAACAAAGTTTTGTCCGTTTAAAGAAGACATTGCCCTAACTAAGGCTATCATGCAATATGCTATGGACAAAAATCCTTCCGCTGACCTACTTTTTATCTCAAGCCACATAGACTACTGTCATGGTAATTATCTCAACTTATTAAATTAAATCGAGATTAACATTATTTTTATTCGCAAACTAAGGGTGCAAATGGTTGCTCAATTGAAAAGGTTGAAGGAGTTGAAAAAAATTATTCAACCAAATTTCACCATTTGAATAGAAGAGGACGAAGAAGTTGGAAATACTTATTCAATCCATTCAACCTAAAAAGTTGAAAAAATAAACTAATCCTACAGCAAAAATGTTCAACTTGTTCAACCACTATTTTGGAGATGAATAAGTTGAATATTATTCAGCCCAATTTTGTTCAACTTAAAATTTTCAACTCTTTCAATTTTAAGCAACCATTTGCAGCCTTAGTATTTTTTTTTTTTTTTTTTAACTTAGTATTATACTAAATGATCCTTACATTGTGTTTTGCAGATCCTTTGAAGGAAATGATGATTAGCGAGAGTGGATTTAGAAACGCGTTGTACATGATCGATATTGGGCAGAATGATATTGCGAATTCATTTTCCAAAGGCCTTTCTTACTCCCGGGTTGTCAAGCTTATTATTCCCAACGTTATATCCGAGATCAAAAGTGCCATAAAGGTCAAAATTTTCACATATAGGTCTCTGTTTTCATTATATCCACACTTTTAAAGCAACATTTTCTTTTAAACTCGCACGCCAAAGCTGTTTACAACTAACTAAAGAAAAAAACAGTAGAGTACTTAATTAGCATAAAAGCAAACACACATTAAGTAAAATTGATGAAATTTCTTTTGCAGCTATTGTATGATGGAGGGAGGAAATTTTGGGTTCACAATACAGGACCTTTAGGTTGTTTGCCTCAGAAACTTTCAATGGTTCACAGCAAAGTTTTCGATAAGCACGGTTGCCTTGTGAGTTATAACGCAGCTGCAAAGCTGTTCAACGAAGGTTTGGATCATATGTGTGGAGAGCTGAGGACAGAGTTGAGAGAGGCCAACATTGTCTATGTCGACATTTATGCCATCAAGTACGATCTCATCACAAACTCCAGCAACTACGGTAAGCTTTCATACATATATATTAGTCAATTTATGACTATCATAGAACATTCTTTTACTTGTCTTCGTTAAGCATATTTGTCTCTAGCATCAAGCATGTATAAAACCTAAACCAAGTGATATTCATTTTTCATTCGGTTTGTATATATATCCTAGACCAATAGTATATCCCAAAACTGGATCTATTCAGTTATAACGGAAGGATACTTACGTATCTAAACTCTAAAGAATCAAATATTTATATTGTATCCATGATTATGGTTATGTAAAAAACGCAATTGTGTTTGTGCAGGCTTTGAGAAACCGTTAATGGCGTGTTGCGGATATGGAGGGCCTCCTTATAACTACAATGTGAACATAACGTGTGGGAACGGTGTCTCTAAAAGCTGCGACGAAGGGTCTAGGTTTATAAGCTGGGACGGAATACACTACACCGAGACAGCTAACGCAATTGTAGCCATGAAAGTATTGTCGATGCAATACTCTACGCCACCAACTCCCTTCCACTTCTTCTGCGGCAGCTGATATAATTCTTGTTATGTGCTTGTTCTGTTCCAATCAAGTATGAAACTTTCTTTTTGTTTCCTTTGTAATTGGTTGGATTGGTTGAACTCTCAACTCTTATTAATATATCCGAAGTTCTGATTTCATGTAAACCCGGTCACATATGATTGGACATACTTACATAACAATAGAACTGACAAGAGATTTACTCTGTTGTGTCGAGAAAAGGGTAATCAGTGTAACCCACGACAGGATCAAAACTATAGAAACTTGGTCTCTCATACTTATTCAGCGGCGCATCGAGCTCAAACCGTCTAAGGCAAATCCGGATTAGCCAAGAACAGTCGTCCGTACGCCACAAGATCGGCTCTTCCCTCCGCCACCGCCCTGTTCCCATCTTCTCTGGTATAACCTCCGGCGACAATGAACGTTCCATCAAACGCCTTTCTCATCGGCGTAAGCGATTCCGTGCATTCGAAAATCTCACTAGCTGTTTTCATCCTCGGCTCAACCATGTGGCAGTAGAGTATCTCGAATCTGTTGAGGGACTTAGCCATGTAAAGCCCTAATCTTTGAGGGTCTGAATCTCCGGATTCCATGTAATTAGCGAACGGTGAGAGTCTGATTCCAACGCGATCAGGTCCGATCTCGTTCGACACCGCTTCGATGACTTCTAAAGCGAATCTGCATCGATTCTCTAGAGATCCTCCGTAACCATCGACTCGATCGTTAACAGAGTCTTTCATAAACTGGTCAATCAAGTACCCGTGAGCTCCATGGATCTCAACTCCATCGTAACCTGGAAGAAAACAAAAAAAGCTGGAACCTTTCTTCTTGGGTTTGATTCAATCAATTTTCAAAGTTTCGATTGCGTTTCTTGCAGCGAGACGAAACTCATTAACAATGGTGGGGATTTCATCAGTTGTTAGCCTTCTCGGAGGTGTATACTCACTCGATGGATCGTTGGCGAATGGCTTATCCGTAGAAGAGACAGGAGCTTCCCGATTTGGCTGACAATCTACAAATATTCGTAAGATGAGCAACTTCAAACCCTAAAAGAGAGAACTTTATAAAGTGTTTCTTATAAATAAACCTCGATGAGAAACACGACCAGCGTGCCAGAGCTGGCAGAAGAAGACGCCGCCATGGGAGTGAACGGCGTCAACGATGGGTTTCCATGCTTCTATTTGTTCTCTTCTCCATATCCCTGGCATGTTTTGATACGCCATGGCAGTTTCAGAAACTCCGGTGGCTTCGCTGATGAGAAGACCTCCCGGAGTTGTTCTCTGAGAGTAATACAAGGCGACGTGAGGATGTGGAACGTTACCATATGATCTCATTCTCCCCATCGGAGCCATAACTATTCTGGAATATTTATTATTTAGATATTTAAGAGTTTTCATTAAGACAATCTATTATGTATTTTAGCAGCACAAAATTGAATGAGAGATATAAGAGAACCTGTGTGTAAGGTTGAAGTTTCTCATTGAGAATTGGGTGAGTAGAGGAATTGTCTGTTTAGTTGCGTTCTCCATCTGTTTATCTTTCAAGAACTCCAGATTTTGTGTTGAGTTTTTCAGAGATTGTTTTGGAGATTTATTACCAGCTACGTGAAACAGAGGAAGTTTTAAGAGACACGAAGAGTCAAAGACGATACTCGAGTCTCTCCTTTATCATTGATTTGTTTACGAAATGTTTAAGCAACTACGATGTGATTGTGTGGTATCTTTGTTTCGTTACGTCGATATCATACCAGTTGGCTAAATATCGTATTCTATCTTTACTTGTCAACCAAGATTTTTTATTATTTTATATTTTTGGGTAACTAAACTACACTGAGAATGAAGGCAGAGTTACTTTATTTTTGTTATTTTGATTCAATGAAGGAGCAAAATGATGCAACTTGGCAAACGATGATCAATATTGACGAAATAAACGGTTTTGAATTGGAGGCTCTTGATTTATTTGTTCTGATGCAGAAACAGGTAGTTAGACTGACTTTTCCAACATTGATCAGCGTTCTTTCGGTCTGCCCCAGCTTAGCAAGCCTCCACCATGGTAAACAGGTCCACGCTCAGTTGCTTAGATGTCAGTTTGATGTGAAGTCGAAGCTAATCGTTGACATGTTTCCTTCCAAGGACATTCTCATGTGGAATTCAAGTTATGCCTCCCACGGTCTAGGAGAGGAAGCTGTTAAAGTTTTCTATGAGATGCCTTTGTCTGGTGTAGTACTGAGTCTAACGAAGTTACTTTTGTTGCAACTCTCGCCGCATGCAGTTACGCTGGGATGGTTGAGGAAGGGCTTAAGATATTTGAAGCTATGGAATCAGTTTTTGGGGTTAAGCCCATAATCGCGCATTATGCTTGCATGGTAAGATATGTTTGGGCGTGCAGGACGGTTTGAAGAGGCTATGGAAATGATTGATAGTATGACTGTCGAACCAGATGCTACAGTTTGGGGTTCTTTATTAGGAGCATGTAGAACTCTCTCGCAGCTGGATTTGGCAGAATTTTCTGCAATGAAACTCATAGAGATTGAACCGGAGAATTCGAGGACTTACATCTTGCTGTCCAACATTTATGCATCTCTAGGTAGGTGGACAAATGTTGCGGAACTGAGAAAAGTTATGAAGACAAAGATGGTAAGAAAATCACCAGGTTGTAGCTGGACTGAAGTCGAGAACAAGGTGAACACGTTCACTCGCAAGGGTATTTGTAGCCATCCCGAGCAGGAATCGATTATGAAGATATTGGATGGGTTATCGAGAGAACCTGGCTATAATCCTGATTACAACTATGCATTGCATGATGTAGGCGAGGAAGAGAAAGTTGCTAGCCTGAGATACCGTAGTGAGAGACTCGCGGTGGCTTACTGTCTCTTGAAGCTACCTGAAGGAGTACCCATCCGAGTTATGAAAAACCTTAAGAGTTTGTAGGGATTGCCACAGCAATCAAAATGATCTCTAAGGTGAAATAGATTCCATCACTTCAGAAATGGAGAGTGTTCTTGTAAAGATTATTGGTGAGATTTATAAAAGCCAAGCAAAATGTTCTCATCTGATCGTTAAAGCGTTGTATATACTCACAAACCATAGGAGCCTGTTCAACCATTGATTAGAGTTATCTCTATGCTCTGCTCTGCTCTCAATGCGCATTTGTAGCATTTCCTTTTCTATGGTTAATAAGAATTAAAGATCTCTGTGTAAGCATAACTAGAATCCAATGGCAAATTTGTTTTTAGTACATAATAGTTATTACCATTCTTTGTTGCTTGTACAGAAATTGAAGAGATCTCTGTCTCTTGTGTACTACAGAGAAAGATTCAAGTCTAAACAAACGTCAGTCTCTGATCCGTCTTGCTGTTCCTTAGAGCCGTACTCGTTGGATGCTGAAGAGCTTATATCAGCTGCTTTTTCTTTGTTCTTGGCCTCTGCTCCATTCATGAAAACGAAATCCTCAGGCTGAAACGAAGGGAATCTACAAACCCTCGCTCTTTCTTCTTCCTGTCTCGTCTTCTCAATGGAGCTGATCACGTATTTCCGCATTTCCCTTGCGTTTTTAAGAAATGTGTACATCTTTTCCATCTTTTCTTCTCTCGTCTTCCTCCTTCTCCATTTTCACTTTCTTCCTGTCTCTATCCATTGAACCACTCTCTCTTCCTTTTCTTTTCTCTTTAGCTACACCACTTACACTTTCTATATAATCAACACATGATAGATCTTGAAGAATTTTCTGCAGGAATTGGTGGAGGAGATATAATTATTGCCTCTAGTGGGAAGACCAACAACATAACCTTATCTAAAAGTCTCTCATACTTTCTTCTTTTCTTTGGGTGGCTTTGGAGATTTTTCAACACTAATATGGACCCCACCATGATGGACATTCAAATAGCAACATGTTATACATGTGTACAGTCTACAGAGAATGGTTCAGCTTCATGCTAAAGCTGCTGAACAATCTGGATTGCCCGGATTCAGAATCATTCTCATTTGTTTGTAAAGCTTTGTTGGTTGATCTTCCTTTGTTTCTGCTTCAGTCATCTGCCCATGGGACGCCGTGCTTGGCCCAGAGATAGTATGCTCCAACTGGTCCTCGTCCACCGAATTCATATAACTCGGGAGCTGTGTGGTGCTTGTCTATTTCTTCTAAGACCGGACTCAGAATGTCCCATGCTGCTGCAACCTCATCACTTCTCATGAACAGATGATTATCTCCATCAATTACATCATGAATCAGGTGTTCATATGAGTCTGGTACTTCGGTTTTATACCTACAGGTTTGACCCAACAACGCAAATAACTATAAGGAGCAAGAGTTTGATTTTCAGAAATTTTTAGAAACACAGATGAGAAAAGCAAAACTTGCCTGTCTTTATAGAGAAGGTTAAGTTCAGAAGCGTCTAGCTGAAGACCTAAACCAGGAATCTTGTTGTTAATTTTCACCAGGATGGCCTCATCAGGTTCGTCACGCAGAATAAGCTCATTTGTCCCCAAATCTATGTTTATTCCAATATTTTCTCGGTAAAGGTTTCCGGGAACATGCCGGAATTGCACACGAATCTCCACTCTTTGAATATTAAGGCACACCAATCAATTGTCATGACATTTGGATATTTCCATGAGTCAGAATAGTTATTCTTACCTGTGTTTAATGAGGCCTGTGCCAACTCTTACCAAGAAAGGTACACCATCCCAACGTGCATTATCAATATACAAGGCTGCAGCGCAATATGTAGGGTCTACACCGTTTAAGATCACACCGTTCTTTTCTTGTGAACTAGATTTATACTCACCAAGGATGACATCACGTGGGTCTAGTTTGCGAATTGATCTCAAAACCTTCACCTGAAGAAGCAGGTTTGTCACAACTCACAAGGTCACTTGACAGAACATGAGTACACAACTTATATATATCATAAGACGATTTTGTTCTTTGCTAGTGAAGGTTGACCTTTTCATTCCGGATATCTTCACCATCGAGACTTATCGGAGGTTCCATGGTAAGTAATGCGATTGTCTGAAGTATATGACTGTGCACTATGTCCCGTATGATTCCATATCCATCAGAATACCTTAAAAAAAGCAGTAGGAAATTAGGTACTGATGCCATTTCTTTGTTTATAGAACTACTGTGCCTTACTTTTCTGTTTGCGCAATTGATTCTGATACAATAACCTGGAAACATCGTTTATAGACAAAGTGAACAAACCAGAATGTGGAGGAGGAAAGTCCAGGGCACTATACACAAATATAAACAATCTACCTGTACATTGCGTATGTATGTTCTGTTCCATAGTGGTTCAAAAACTAGATTTGAAAACCTTAACACTGTCAGATTTTCAATGAGGTTCCTTCCTAACATGTGATCTATCCTGCAACGGGCACATAAACTGTGAATAAAGATGAACTCGGAGAGCTGTGCATGTGCAGAAAGCAACTAGATTAAAAAAGACCTGTAGATTTGCTTCTCTTTAAACTTAGAGAGAAGTGACTTTGTCAGCTGATGAGACGACTGTGAGCTAAAACCAAAAGGCTTCTCAACTATTATACGAGTCCAGCCTCGTGGTGCTTGAGCTTTATCTGCAATGGTGCATGCCACATCCATGAGAGCTTCTTGAGGTACTGAGAGGTAAAAAATCCTATTCGCTTTTGATTTTCCCTGAAGAAGGAACGCTATTATTGTATTAGTGTTTTATCCTTCTTTTCTGTTCCAAATATTGTAAACACAGAAAGAAGACTACTTCAATGCTACCTCAATCTTTTTCATTCTCTCGGCAAGTCGGGACATCCCATCCTTGTTATTATGACCTCCATTGATATAGTATGTTCTACTAAGAAACGCATCCATCTTTTCCCCGCAATTTTCCCTGAACATTTAATATCATTATCCTCAGTTAGCACTGATCATATCACATTTACCAAGTATAATGTAGGAACAAGAAATATATACATACTGATGATCAACACGGCAAGTCAGAGTTGACGCGATGATGGATCTAAGGTCTTTATCTGTAAGATTTTTTCTTGAAAACCCAAATATGCCAACATCCTGTGACAATGAAGTCCAATCAAGAAGACAAACCAAGAAAAAAAAACCACCCAATAGCTTTCACTAATCATTTTGTTCACGAGTAGCAAAACCGTACCTCAGGAAGGTAGCCGCTATAATACAACGCAAACAGTGCAGGGAAAATCTTCCATCTTGCTAGTTCACCAGTAGCTCCTACAACAGCAATGCAAAGCGAGGCACCTCTTTGGACATCTGAAAGACCATCCGAGGATTGTTTTAACACAGGTGGTAAGTCTCCAACTTTGTGAGAACCATCACTCAAATCAGCTCCTATAGCTCCAGTTTCATCAGTAAAACTTGGATCACTTTGAACATTAGCAAGTTGTAAAGAAGGATCTTCAGGGGATGTATTTGAGTCTTTCCCTAGTTCATCTCTGAGCTCTGAGCGTATTTTAAGCTCGTTTACAGGCCGGTGTTTCCTGTGGCTGCCATGTCTGACATTCAGGCTTTTAAGTATCCATAGCTTCTTCAATCCACAAAATCTCCGGCAGAGATTTGAGCCTCCTCCGTTGAGAACAAGGTTTTCGTTTCTGGAGAAACTGTAGTCTCTTGACGAAACCTACTCACACACACACACACAAAAAGAATTCAAATTTCAACATCTGGAGCCAAAAAGCAAGTTCCTTTAGAATCAATTCCTACTAAGCTTAAATTCAGTTGGCATATAGCAAAATTTGAGATCTCTGTTGAGGAGATTGCAGAAATTTCAGCATAAAACAAAGATAATATCTATCTTTATTTCTCAAAAACAATGATCTTTTGATAAAACGAAAAGCATGCAAGAAAGGTACATCGAATACCGGAAAATTAGAAAAAGAGGCGGCGAGATTGGAAGAGCAGGCGGAGTGGGAAGGAGCCGTATCTGATTGAGAGAAGGGAAGCAAGCAACTGGAGAGAGCCATGAGGATGGTTCCTCCTCAGGGATTAATTAGCTTAACACTGTTAAAACTTTAAGAAGCTGCTTTAAGTGGAAGACGAGTGCAACTTTAACTTCTCTAGTTTTGGGTACAGCTGATTCACGCCTTCGTTGTTCTCAACCGAACCGAACCGAACCGATTGGCTATTGAGGAAAGGTGGGGGAATAATATACAGGTGGTTTAGGCGGGGGTGGGTAGGTTTGACATTGATTGACAGCTCAACGTCAACGTCTCTTCTGGTTCTGAGTCTGCGTCACCGTTGTGTTGCTGAGATCATCTTCTATACTACTTCTTCGATCTTATCGTCTCGAAAGTTCTCACCTTTCTTTTATTTTTCGGCGGAGAAAGAAAGACTTTTTATTTATTTAAAGTGCTGAAGAGGAACGATCACTATCTCTGTTTCAGATTCTGGGTTTGGATTGTCTAATTCGATGGCGCGGAAGAAGATAAGAGAGTATGACTCTAAGAGACTTCTCAAGGAACACTTGAAGCGTCTCGCTAACATTGACCTGCAGATTCGCTCTGCTCAGGTCACTTTTTTTAACGAATTCTAGTTTGTTTTGTTGTTCTCATTGATCTGCTTTGAATTGTCAAAAACTGTTGCATCTTCAATTACGCTAAACTCTGTAGAATTATTCAATTGTACCTCATTGTGATTGAGACTTATTTGGACTTAAGAGCTATTAAATGTGAGAATATGTTGGGAAAGATGGTTTCATCTCTCTTTACGGATGATCTGGGGATATATGTCTATCTTGTCTAAACCAACGAGAACATTGGATTAAGAACTGATTTGTTTTCTCTAATACATATGGGTGATTTGTTTACTGTTGCGTACTTTTTTAGGTGACAGAATCTACGGATTTCACTGAGTTGACCAACCAGGAGTCATGGCTATCGTCTACAAAGCTAGTTGTGAAGCCTGATATGCTATTTGGGAAACGCGGGAAAAGCGGCCTGGTAGCTCTGAAGCTGGATCTTGCTGAAGTTGCTGACTTTGTCAAAGCCCGCCTCGGTACTGAGGTGACTTATCCCAGCTGCCCGAGCTTATAGAACAGCGGGTTAAGTTTGTTATATCATTGTTTGATGTTTATTTTTGTATGTTTCGCAGGTTGAGATGGAGGGATGTAAAGCCCCTATCACTACATTCATTGTGGAGCCCTTTGTGCCTCATGATCAAGAATACTACCTTTCTATTGTATCTGATAGGCTTGGATGCACTATAAGCTTCTCTGAATGTGGCGGCATTGAGATAGAAGAGAACTGGGACAAAGTAATTATTTTTTTGGCTCTTTTCTTGTTTCTCTGCTTTCTCTTTCTGGGCTCAGTTTTGTTGTTTTCTCCCAATAATTCGGTTTTCTGGTCCCAACAGGTGAAGACTATATTTCTTCCTGCGGAAAAGTCAATGACACTAGAAGTATGTGCTCCATTGATAGCAACACTTCCTCTTGAGGTAAGTATTTGTCAGCTGTGAGAAAAAGCTAGTGACACCATGCAACAATTGGTCTAACGGAAACTTAGATATCTAGTTTCAGTGTGCATACAGTCTCTGCTTTTTTTTGTATTCCTATGCATATTCAAAGATCTGTGAAGCTGGATTTATGGCTTCTCAGTACTGGAGTCTATGTCAAAGAGATTATTAAGTTAGGTTCTTTCAACTTATGCTTAGCCTGCTCTCATAAATGTGTATGTGCATTTCAGGTTCGAGCTAAAATCGGCAATTTCATAATGGGTGCGTTTGCTGTATTTCAAGGTATGGATATGATTAGGCCACTTGTTGACTTTCAAGCGTTTGTGTACATACCAAGAGCTTTGATACGAGATCTCTTTGAGGACATTGCCTTATTATCTATCTGTGTGTTTTCTTGAAGATTTGGATTTCAGTTTTATGGAGATGAATCCTTTTACACTAGTCGAGGGAGAACCATTCCCTTTGGATATGAGGGGAGAACTGGACGACACTGCTGCCTTCAAGAACTTCAACAAGTATGTCTAACATTTATAAGTTCCTCGTTGAGAGATCTGCAATCAATTTTTTTCTGTGGAAACTCATTGGATTGATAAGTTCTATCAATTCAGGTGGGGAGACATTGAGTTTCCTCTGCCATTTGGAAGGGTCCTCAGTCCAACGGAGAACTTCATTAATGGTTTAGATGAGAAGGTTTGAGCGGCTGGCTTTTCTTTACAAACCGCTTTGGTGACTCAAAAAGGAAAGTAATTTAACTGATCATGCATGTGTGTGTTACTTATTGCAGACAAGTGCTTCTTTAAAGTTCACTGTTCTGAATCCTAAAGGCCGCATCTGGACAATGGTAGCTGGAGGCGGTGCTAGCGTCATATATGCTGACACAGTGAGTTGAAACCCCTGAGCTCAAATATACATTGATCTTATTTAAGTAGAGAGTTGCAGTTACAAAACTTAAAAGGCCTGATCCTTGAAATGAGCTAATTGTCACGGAATCAACTCAAATTTCAGATTATAGACAGTTTATAGCCATTATGAGTAGAACCATCAACTTATTGTGTTAGTTAGTGGCTCTCTATGATTTTATCATTTAAGCAACCTCATATCCTTACCATTTTAAATGACTGGAAAAACATTTCTTTCAAAGAAAGTGTTATTATGAGGACTCCGAAGAATTTCTCACATTAATTTGTTTGTATTTTCCTTATCTACATTAAGGTTGGGGATTTAGGCTATGCATCAGAACTTGGGAACTACGCAGAGTATAGTGGAGCACCTAAGGAAGACGAGGTGTTACAGTACGCAAGAGTTGTCATTGATGTAAGTATGGCAAAGAACTTAGCTTTTGCTATTCACTGTTTTTCTCTATACAAATTTAGAGATTCACGGACAAAATGTTGGAGTTTGTCAGTGTGCTACTGCTGATCCTGACGGGCGTAAACGAGCTCTTCTTATTGGAGGCGGCATTGCAAACTTCACAGATGTAGCTGCTACTTTCAACGGTATCATCAGAGCCTTGAGAGAAAAGGTACTTTTCTAACAACCTTTAGTGAATGAACAAAACAGTTGCTACTGTATTTTTAGCAGTTTGTTTTGTTTGCCATGAGCAGGAAACGAGGTTGAAAGCATGTAGAATGCACATTTACGTAAGGAGAGGTGGACCAAATTACCAGACTGGTTTGGCTAGAATGCGAGCTTTGGGAGAGGAACTCGGTGTTCCTCTAGAGGTAACCAAACTACTTATGGAAAATTAGCAGCTGTGAATAAAGACTGTTACAATCTAAGCCTAGTAAATGGTGGAAATCACCCTTTTTCACCTCTCGGACGCTAAAGATTTGTGTTTAGCTCGAATACTGAACTTCATAAGGATTGATGATTGCAGGTATATGGACCAGAAGCAACAATGACGGGAATATGCAAACGAGCTATTGACTGCATCATGTTACCTGATGCATAACCCACCTGCAATTTAAAAAGCAGAACACAAACTCTGGAGCTAGACGTTGTAAGTGTGTTGTTTCCTGTTCTTCATCTCTTTTCCACATAAGAAAATGAGAAGACTGTATAAAACGTTTTTCCCCGTCTGGATGTGAATTTGAAAACTGCATTACTGTGTGTTGCAACTTGCAAGTGTAATTGTAATCAAACGATCAAAATCCTAATTTGAATTGTACAATAAGACTTCAAAAGGTAAATGGTACTTTGATTTTTTGTGTGTGGTAAAGTTACACTCGCTATACACACCAATCTATTATACAAATCCAGTTCCATATACAAACATGTCTATGCATACCATATATATCACATGTACATTCCTCTCTATCATCTGTCAATGCAAATGTAAAAAACCGGAAGAAATGAAAGAAAAAAGATTCCCAAGAACAAGAAATGCAGAAGAATCAACAACTTTCAAAGAATAGAGAAAACTTTGCTCCAGAGCAAATATATCTGTTTTGTAATGGTAATCTGATTATTACAGTCTCTTGCTCTGTGATCTTGAAACCGGTGTGCTTCTATCGGTATCCGAGTTTTCCTCTGGCGTCCTGCGCATTCTCCGCTCCTGTAAGTTTGAATTCGTGCTTAAGCTTTTACAACTCTGCATACTTTTCTGTTTCATACAAAAAAAAGATTATATAGCAAACACTAACCTCTCTTGGTATGGGATATTCCTCAGACTCTAGCATACGCACAACTTGGCTCATTTTAGGTCTCTTTTCAGAATCAGGATCAATACATCTAAGTGCTGTAAGAAGAACACGTTTCAGTGCTCGCGTCGCTGGCCTAACCGCTATGTTTGGATCAATTACTTCTTCCAGTCTCTTACTCCCCACCATCATCTTCAACCACTCAACTAGATTCACCTGCAAAAAGAATGTTAATGAGTCTCAAAACTCATCACATGTAATCAAATCATCTCATTCTCTTCATACTGTATCTACCTCATTTGCAGGACGCGCATAATCCACAGGATCTCTTCCGGTTATTGCTTCTAAGACCAAAACACCAAAGCTGTACACATCACTCTTCTCATTCAAAAGTCCTGTATTTGCATACTCAGGAGCAACATACCTGCAATACTCGGAACAAAACCATGGCTCAGCTTTTAGCTCTTTTTTGTGAAAAAAACAAAGTTGCTTAATATATTACCCAAATGTTCCCATCACTCGGGTAGTCACATGGCTTTTCCCATCTCCAAGCAACTTGGCAAGGCCAAAATCAGAAATCTTGGCATTGAATCTATCATCGATCAGTATATTGCTCGACTTGATGTCTCTATGCACTACTTTTGGCTCGATTGCCTCGTGTAGATACGCAAGACTGCACAAGGAATACAACCATTACATCACAACAAATGTGAAAAAACTGAAAATAATGTTAAAGGTTTTGCTTAATTACGCCTTGGATGTGCCGATGAGAACTTTCATTCTAGCCTCCCAAGTTAGATAACCGTGGTGTTGCATTGCTCCATGAAGCCATTCTTCGAGGTTCCCATTGTTCATATACTCATAAACCAATATCCTAATAGAGCAATAAACTCACAAAATTAGTTGGTTTCTCCTTTCTCTCTATGTAAGATAAAGTATCAATATAATTTATACCTGTGTGTGCCTTCAATGCAGTATCCTAGAAGACGTACCAAGTGCTTGTGACGCACATGACCAATAGCATCAACCTCTACTCTAAACTCTTTCTCAGCTTGTCCCCTACAAAATCCAGCAACAATCGATATTCAAGAATAACCAACAAATCAAAAGAGCTCAGACCTTTTTTTCACTAAGACCATAACTCACAAGTGGTTCAGGATCTTTTTAACGGCGACATGAGTCCCATTGACCAACTCTCCTCTGTAAACAATTCCATACCCTCCTTCACCAATCACATTTTCCTTTGAGAATCTGTTTGTTGCTATTTCAAGATCTCTGAGTGTAAACCAATGACCCCATCCAAGGTGTGACTCAGGTAAACCAGAAAGAGGTGATGGTGATGGTGTTCCCATCTCATACAATGATGAAGAAGACCGGTTTGCAACACACAGAGAACCTTCTTTGCCTGAACCAGACCGGCTACTACTCACTCCGTCCCTCTTCTTCTCCATATCCAAATTAAGCAAGAATTTGTCAGATTCATTGCTGTTTATGTCATGATGATCAAAGTTACCACTCGTTGAGACATGCTCGATTCTTACTTCCTTGATCTCTTTTGATACCGCAGGGGTTTGGATGATGGGAAGAGTTAAGGTTTTGGATCTTCTTGATTTCTTTTTCCAAATGAGACAAAATGAAAGAACAGCGAGTATGGCTACGATGAACAGCGCAATGGCGATAAAGATTGCTTGCCAGATCTTAAGTCCAGACATTGGGTTCCTTCCTAATCTGCTTTTAGATTCAGATTCATCAAACAAAGAGAGTAAAACTTGATACAGTCAGACCAAGAAAAGAAATTAAATATTCTGAAAGGAACTACATGAACAATTCTGTGTGATTGATGATGATGATGAAGAGACTCCAAGTTGATTTAGTAGTGGTCCCAAATTATACAAGAAGGACCACTAAGTAAGTACATAATGATCAAATAAAGCAAGAAGATAACAAAATGCAGCAATCATTAACATCTTCATGATCCATTTAAAAGATATATATGACAAGCAAGGATGATAGAAGTACCGCACAAAGAATAAAGACAGAACAAGTAGATGACAATTTAATGATTATTACCTCTGCGAATGAAGCTTGACAAGAGAAGCTCTCTAAAGAACAAAAGACAATAACGTTTAGATGAAACAGAGAAAACAGAGTTTTTTCAAAAAGAATGTTGAACTTTTTTTTTTTTTTGTGAAGAAGAAGATCATCAATACTAAAAGTTTCAAACAAATAGAAAAGAAGAAAAGGAGAAAACTTGAAAACTTAGGCAGTGAAATCTGGTGGAAGGGAATAAGGAGAAGGAAGAAGAAATGGAGTTATCAAGTGGTAGGTGATGAAATTTTTCAGTCTCTCTACGATTTTTTTCTTCCCTATTAATTGTTCTTTATAACTAAAGGTGGTGGTGACACAGATAGAAAGAGAGAGAGAGAGAGCTTGCATTGCAAATTACATTTTCATTACATCTCACATAAAAAAAAAACATCCTTTTAATTACATTTCCGAGAAGAAGGATGATGTTTTAACTACCTCCTATAGTAACTGTCCGATCTTTTACATTACAATACACGTGTGGAGGAAAACAAAACTTTAGCAAATAAACATATACGCGCAGCAGAAATAGTAGTTTTTTATTCTTTTGTATTGATGATTCGAGTTAATAAAATATGAAACTACATAAACAATAGTGTAAATGTTTCATGAACGGAGTTAGGGCTGGCTGACCTCATACTTTTGTTCTTCTGTTTCGGCTTCAGCTAAATCCACACAATCACATCATAAAAAAAAAAAAACTCATAATTTACAAGCAGAGCATCAAAAAAATATGGACCATGGGTGAACAAGTTGTTCCTGAGATGCCACATCTATCCACAAGATTAGAAAAATGGCTCATCTCAAAGAAGTTTAACCATGCTTGTGGTCCTTCGAGCACACTCTCTAAGATATTTGAAAACTCTGCCACACGCCAGGAGGACTCAATATGTGATCATCAATCATCTGATTCATGTGCACTAAAAACCCCAGAAAAGTCTTCTGCTAGCAACACTTCAGTTTTCCGGCTCATTCCAAGCTGTGATGACATCCCAGCTGCTGAAGATGTGCCTGTTAGAAAAATCAAGATGGAATCAATTGACCTTGAAGATGAGCTGAAGCAACTATCTTTGACATCTGATCCCATCTCCACTCATCTAGATTTTGATAAGTCATTTATTGATCTATTGTCCGCATGTGGACAGATGCAACCATCAAACTTTATGGAAGCACTCTCTAAATTCTGGTATGGACCTAGGAGATTAACTTTATGTTCTAGTCTTGGGTGTTTGTCTAGTGCTTTTGGTCTGTTATCTTAGGAATGTTGTGCATTTTGTTGACACTTCGGTACGCCCTGGTTAGAAATGTGATGTAGTGTTCTTATTTCATTAAGTTTAACTATGACTCAAATATTGCAGTGAACCAGAAAGCATTGTCAAGATTGGTGAAGGTACGTATGGGGAGGCTTTTCGGACTGGTTCTAGTGTCTGTAAAATAGTTCCAATTGATGGAGACTTAAGGGTCAATGGGGAAGTACAGAAGGTACTTTTCTTAACTCGCTTCTATGTTTCTCCATGATGGTTTGAGACTACAACTTCTAGTTGGTAAAACCGTAAATTGATCCTTTTAACATGAAAGAAAATATTGGAGAAGGCCAGCAAGGGCAAGTTCAGGTTAAATTTTATTTAGAGAAGAACACAGTGTTTATGATTTAAGTAAGCTTATCATCTCTTAAAAAAAAGTATCGATGCTTAAGGAAAGGCATGCATATTCTCACACCATATATGTTTTTTGGATGAATTATGATTAATGTTATGCAAATACTTACGGCATATCAATGAAATATGATAAATAATATCATAGTTTATGTTCATTTGTTGCAGAGAGCTGACGAACTACATGAGGAAGTGATACTCTCATGGACTCTTAATCAACTAAGAGAATTTGAGACTGAAGCTCAGAATTCGTGCCCAGCGTTCATAAAAACTCAAGAGTAAGTCTTCTCAGGAACAAGAATAAGCTGGAGATGTTTGTCGGTTCTGTGTAAACTTTTACCAAACTTATGTGCATCATCTTTCACAAACCTTTTCTCATGACTTTGTTGCAGTATAAAAGTATGTCAAGGTCCCTATGACCCTATACTGATAAAAGCATGGGAAGAATGGGATAATTTACATGGCTCTGAGAATGATCACCCAGATTTCCCAGAAAAACAAGTAAGATTTTTTTTCTCTCCATAAAATTTCAAAACTGTCTGTTTATGTAGGACGCTGTATAATCTGTAGAAGCAATATTCATTTTCTGTGTGGTGTTTGCTTCCAGTGTTATGTCATGTTTGTTCTGGAACATGGTGGCAAAGACCTTGAAAGCTTTGTTCTTTTGAACTTTGATGAAGCACGGAGCTTATTGGTTCAGGTAAGTTATAGCCTCCATTTGCTGTAACAGAAACTGCGCAAATAATATTTTTTCAGTTAATTGCATGTGATTCACATATAAGGTCACGGCTGGCCTGGCTGTTGCTGAAGCTGCTTTTGAGTTCGAGCACAGGGACCTGCATTGGTAAGTAAAGTGTTTGATTTGGTAGTTTGCTACTTACTAGTGTTAGTTTTCTCTCGCTTGAACTTCTTGTTTATTTTCTCATTTCAGGGGAAACATTCTTCTTAGTCGGAATAACTCGTGTACGCTGCCTTTTCTTCTCGAGGGGAAACAAATTTCTATCAAAACTTTGGGAGTACAGATATCCATAATTGACTTTACTCTTTCAAGAATCAATACAGGTGATGGTTCGCAATACTGCGATATAATGTAAACCATGAGGTCTGATCTATTACTTAACTAGCAATTCATGGNGTAGAAGCAATATTCATTTTCTGTGTGGTGTTTGCTTCCAGTGTTATGTCATGTTTGTTCTAGAACATGGTGGCAAAGACCTTGAAAGCTTTGTTCTTTTGAACTTTGATGAACAGTTTCGCTCAATGTTCTGGAACATGGTGGCAAAGAACATGATGAACTTTTGAACTTTCATAATCACCATGTTCTGTTTCTCTTCTATCTAACGACAGTTTCGCTCGAACAAATATTATGTGGCGAATTTATCTCGTGACTATCGTACTTACCAAGAAGTCATTTGTAAGTTTTTCACTTTCAGGATACATATCTGATTATTAGTTACCACAACTTAGAAAAGCCTGTTAATATTCCTTTCCTTGTGTGACGGTTTTAGGAACGGTCTTCAAAAAAACGAAAGAGAACTACGGTCACTAAAGAAGCGGATGGAGAAGTATGAATCAGCTAAAGAGGCTGTTTCAGATCCTTTCTTCTCAGATATGTTGATGGACCAAACATCATGAAGAATATAATAAACCCCATAAGTGATTATCCCGAAGCTCCCTCTCTCTTTCGTGTGTATATTGTTTGCCTAGCCACTTAAATCTACAGTATTAGCTCTTGCTTCATGATATGATCTGTATACCAATCTCAATCTCTTCAAATGTATGCAAGAACTGATATGTTAATTATTTTTTTGTATGTGACAATAGATTAATGGTAGCTTTTGCCTATGCATGCATATACTTTTGAAACCATGAATTCTTTTTAGAAGAAAGTATCAAGATCTACCAATTCCACATGGGTTGTCCCTACTTGCATATGAATAGATCTTCTTATCTCAAGAACAAAAGTTGTTACATTTTTATTCTTGTAGTGAGGGAAGAACAATATTCAAACCGCGTAGATGATAAAATGAGAACTTTGCTTTAAATTAGGCCAATAAACTAATCCAATTAAGCAGCTAGCAAAGCTTTATGTTCTCTGCTTTTTTGTTTTTTCAAAATCTTTCCGCTTTGTGAGGTTTCTTTAAATCTTTGTGGGTTTTGCTGAGCTAAGCAAAAGATCAATCCATTGTGATTGTATTAATAAAATTCATGATCTTTAATCTGCAGCACACCAGTCTTTTCCTTTTCTCCTTTTTGGATAAGAAAAATAAAAATACCAATTTGCAGCTTCTTTCTTGAAAACACTTTGGAGAACTTTATGCATATGCTTATGTCTGAAACGGATCTGACAAAAATGGGTTTTTCTCTTTCTTTTCTTCTAGCTAACATAAGGCAAAAGACTATATCTTTGCACACAAATATATAAAGAAAAGAAAGAAGATGAGATTAGTCACAGGCCAAATCTCAAAAAGACTTCATAGCAAAGCAAACATCTTTTTTCTTACTTAGTCACTTGCATGTAAAGTACAGTCAGCTTCTTCCTTCTTTTTTCTCCCCTAATTTTTTCAAGAGATTCTCAAAGCTTTTTTTAATTCCATCTTCTTCACACAACTATGTACTTATAAAGTTATAAACAACACAAGAAAGAAGTAGAAAAAAACAAAGCCAATCTCATGCTCTAATGGCGAAACAGAGTTATGTCTTCTTCACTTTCTTGTTTCTTTCTCTTCTTTCACTCTGTTCCTCAAGAACTACAAATCATGATGTCTTAACCCCACCAACGGTCTTTCCTACGAACCCCACAACGGTCTTTCCTACAAACCCCACAACTACACCGCCGACTACATTTCCTCCGGAGACCATAACGCCGACAAATCCAACCACAACAGTTCCTATTACTCCTCCAGTCACAACCATTCCTCCTCCTACACTCACCCCACCTGTGACCAACCCTGCGACTCAGTATCCTCAAACACAACCCTCAGGGACGGTTCCAGTTCCAGTTCCTGTATTTGCACCGCCTGCTGTCTCAAACTCTCCATCGGCTTCAGGTCAAAGTTGGTGCGTGGCAAAGCCTGGAGCCTCTCAAACCTCACTCCAACAGGCTCTTGACTATGCCTGCGGGATCGCAGATTGCTCTCAGATACAGCAAGGAGGTAACTGTTATTCACCTATCAGTCTTCAGAGCCATGCCTCATTTGCCTTCAACAGCTATTACCAGAAGAACCCTTCTCCACAAAGCTGCGATTTTGGCGGTGCAGCCTCACTAGTTAGCGCCAACCCAAGTGAGTGTGGAAAAAAAAACAGAGGATACTCTTTTTCTCTTCTTCGTGCTTGTTTTCAGTTAGATGACTTTGTTTTGTTATGTTGTTTTAAACAGGCACTGGTTCTTGCATTTACCAGACAGGTTCATCGACATCAACACCAACGACAGCAGGAACAACTACGCCAACTCCATCAACACAAACAGTGAACCAGCCTCCTGTCACATCAACACCTATAATACCATCAGGAGGCGGGATAATCGGGTAAAAGAGCATTCTTTTAAATTCTTGTTGAGTAGTCTTAAAGCCTCTTCAGATTTTTCTAAGTGAAAGTGTACATCTCTATATTTCTATTGAAGGGTTGGAACTCCACCACAAATCTTTAACCCAGCGAATCCTACATCAAATACTCTAAACTATCCACCCTCAGGAGGTTCAGGGGTTTACGGTTTTGATGGTTCACCAAATGGGAACAATCCAACATCATCAGACTCTACACGCTTGAAGATTCAGTTTGGTCATGCTATAATGGCAACATTGATTATTCTTCATGCAGTGCTATTTCATTAGAAGTAGAATATGTAGGAGTCGTAATAGTTTTGTGACACAAGTACAAGCTCTTTTAGAGTATCTTCATAAGAAGAATCTAGGAATGTAAAACATTATTAATTTCTTTGGTGCAAGAGGCTTGCTAAGGTTTCGGTTTTGTACAGAAAACCCCAGTTGTCTCTTTTCAAATAAATCTCAGTAGAACCAAAGCGGAAACTCTAGAACAAAGAGGAGTAATCTTAAATCCTTCATACACTGTAGGATACTGTCTAGCTACTTTAATATGATTTGAAGTTATTTCATCGCTCATTCAACGTCTAGAAAAGGCAACTAATATCAGCATCGACATGGAGACAACAATCTTGAAACCTGATTTGTCCCACAAGTTTTGGTTGCTAGAGAGATCAGCTTCATGCTGTTTTTTCGCAGCCAATTGCTCCTTGAGTTCTTTTATTGCCACATCATTTCGCTCTCCCATCTACCATCCCGCAAAAACACAGCTCAATTAGTACTGTATTCAAGAAACTACTAATCCCAAGTAAAAGCAAGTGAATTTACCTTTTGAAGTTTTCGAGTTTGGATGCGTGTTTCGCGGAGGCAAAACTCTAACTTCAGCACCTTCTTCTTTAGCTCTTGATCAATTCTCCTTTGATTCTCCACCTGCTCCAGAAGAACACAGGCTTTTTACTACATAAAACCAAAACGAACTCACAGAAATAAGAGAACCTAAAGCATTAGTTGTTACCTGATCTTCTAATTCCTTGGTCTTAAACCTCCAGTGAGCCGATATAATCTTTAGTTCATCCCTGAGTCTTGCAATTTCATCATCTTTGGCCGTCAAAAGTTTGTTGATTCTTTCAAACTTCTTTGGAGAATCCTCATCTAGCGATTTCCGCACTTCAAAATTCTCCTTTGTCTTGACCACTGATACAGCCCGCATAATGTCACCTTCAACTTTTAAAATGTCATCTCTTAGCTGTTTCTGTGAAATTTCTCTAGCTTGTAGCTCCTTTTGTAGATTATCTAGCTGCTCACCAAGTCTAGTAACTTGGTCCTCATGGTCTTTCAAGGAACCGGTCCTCTCATGCAATTGTTTTGAAAGCAGTCTACACTGAGACTGAACTGATTCAGCTGACAAAGCACTTGCCTCAGCAGTTGCATGTGTTGCTGCAAGCTGTGACTTGATATCACCCAATTCCTTCACATACTGCACAAAAGGAAAACATGCAAACTGATAACTTACATCGGTAAAGATTTACTGAACTTTGGTAGACATAGACCTTTAGTCAGGCTGAAAAGACATGGTGGACCAACAAATTTTGAAGAGACAGACATAAGAAGGCCGATGAGAAACAATCCTTGGAGTCGATGTTTAAGCAGATCTATGTGTTTAAGCAGAAACCAAGAACACAAGATAAACTGGTAAGAAGACAATCCTAACCTTCTCAGTAGCAACATCGGATGCACGAATCTGCTCAACTTTCTTGTTTAATTCCTTACCAAGTTTAAGCATTTCATCTTCCATCCTCTTAACTCTTGTTTCTGCTTCCTGCTCATATAGACAAACAGCTCACCAAAAGTCTCAACATCCAAACCAAAAACTAAAATCACAAAAGTACGTGATAGCTGATAATATCTTTGAGAGCTTGCTTACCATCCTAGACATAGCTTCTTTTGAACACGAACGCTCCTGTTCTGCCAGACGAGTCCTCGCTTCTTTCAACTCAGTGGCCAAAGACACCACATTCCTCCTAAAACTCTGCTTCTTCTCACTCAAATCCTTCAACAGAGGATCATCCTCTCTTACACTTACCGAAGTTGGCATTTTCTTAAAATTGAAGACCACTGTTCTGTTCTTCAATCCAGACTAATAAATTCTACAGAAAGCCCCAATTTCAAAAGGAAGCTATTCATGTTCTTCACGTGACCTACATAAAAGAATGAAACACATAAATGTTCCAATCTCAGATTAATTAAGAATGTGAAATCAAATCTGTCCACAAGAATTTAATAAATCCCCCTAATTTCTTGTCGTAACAATCAATTCCTTATAAATAACAGCCATTAACAACTCTATCGAGGTAGGGAAATACGCAAGAGAGACAAAGAAACTTGTATCGTCCCTTTCACATCAATAAATAAACATAACTTTGATAAAGACGAATACTTTACAGTATACAGCCAAAAAAAAAAAAAACGTGACCTTTATAAAAAAATTTGAAACTCTTACAGATATTTTGAATCTTTCAAAACCCTAAAAATCGGAACTTTCTTGCGACCCACCAGTCTCCATCGAACGGCTGGGAAAATTAGGTTTTTTTTAGGGGTTTGGTAAGGAAGAAGTAGGAATCAAATTTTGCAGATTTGTTCGAAGAGGTTCGTGATGATTTCTCTCTCACAGGAGGAAAGTGACAGTGNAAAAAAAAAAAAAAAAAAAACGTGACCTTTTTATAAAAATTTGAAACTCTTACAGATAATTTGAATCATTCAAAACCCTAAAAATCCAAACTTTCTTGCGACCCACCAAGTCTCCATCGAACGGCTGGGAAAATTAGGTTTTTTGGGGTTTGGTAGGAAGAAGTAGGAATCAAATTTGCAGATTTGTTTGAAGAGTTCGTGATTTCTCTCCCACAGGAGGAAAGTGACGGTGTAAATAAACCTAGAGGTTAGGGTCCGAACCTGTTTGGTTCGGATGAGAGATCATTTAAGGCAAGTGTCTAAAATGTTTAGCTTCGGCGTAACCGAGCCTAGTGCTTTGGAAGTTGTTTCGTTTTAAGTAACGAATTTTTTTGCTAACCTACGCATCAAGCGCATTTAGCTAACTTGCTAGGTTTGACTGATGCGCGGCAAAATCTATTGGTTCAAATTATGGAAAAGCCACTTGGTACAGTGTTTTTATCATATGGGCCGCATATTTGTGGTTATGGCCTTATTATGGGTTTGAAAATACAAAAGTTAAATCATTTAGACACGAAATGTAAATTTATAATGTTTTATTTTAAAAATATACTGTTAACAAAAATAAATATTTTATTAAAGTTTGTTTTTATAAACTAAATATATTCATTACCACTTACCAGTTTTGCTCTGTATGCTTTCTACTTTTCTGAGATTAAGGTAAAAAAAAATCTCTTAAATTAATTAGAGAAATGCCCTAAGAATATATTACAAATAAATATCAAAATATGTCAAAGTATGAAATGGCAAATGAGATTAGATTAAAGTGTTTTGAGAGAAGTAACTAAAGATAGTAAATTGTAATACCCACAAAGCCACAAAAGGAAAAAAAAAAGTTTTAACTGTAATATGTCATCATTAATTTTTGTTATATTTGGCTAACATTAATAATTAAGATAGGTTTTTATAAAATTGAAGGTAATCGTTGTTCATTATTGTGACATTGTCATAACCGAAGCCACAACCTTACCCACACCAAAATATAGTTGCATACATCATGAACGGCGAAGGAAAGGTGGTTTGCGTCACCAGAGCTTCCGAATACAAAAATGAAAGATATTAAAAAGCTTCTCCATGAGTTATTTCCTGATTTGTGTCGAGTTGATAAGTGAGCTATCTTTCCCAGCCCCTTCATCACTATTTATGCTCTCATACTGTGAATAAATATATATATACCGAACAAAACTTCATTGATGAAACTTTATTGTAGGAATGAAAAGAGTGAGATGAATGAAATGGCATACAAAGTGTGTGTGGAGAAAGTGAAGAGTTTGGGAATTGAGTTCACTCTTATAGAAGAAACCCTCAGAGACACTACCGCTTAAAGAGAAGTGTCTTCTTATATATATATGATCCTCATCATATACAGCTTTAGATTCTTGGGATTTCTAGCTAGTTCTAATAATAATTCTTCTGGAGAAACAATATATGATGTCTATGCTTCTGACATGTAATACAAATATATTGATTAAATTTTCAAATAAAATACATAATCTATATACGAATTAGGACATATCTAAAAACATGTACTTTAAACCTGTCAAAACTTATATATATACTAAAAGATGAAAGGAAAGTTACATACAACTCCAAAATTAAAATTAGTATATTTTCTGTATAGTGTGTGTATATATTTAATGGATTTATATATGAAGTTATGAATTTATATATTTAATGGAAAATATAAAGAATTCTTTTTGGTATAAGAAGAATAGAAAGGTGATGAAATACAAAAAAACTCTATAAATTAATAATGTTGGGACCAAGATATTTTATTAATTTATAGTGATATTTATTTATCTATAAATTAATAATTATTAATTTATAGTGTAATTTAATAATTATTAATTTATAGATATATTTTTAATACTTTAACTTTTAAAAATTATGAATTGAGACAATTTTAACAACGGATATTCAAAATTTTATGATATTGAAATTGAATTTGTAATATTTAGAAAATATTATTAACAATAAATTACAAATACAATAGACAAATTCACATATACACATGACATACATAAAATTAAATTTATGAATAATAATATAGATTGTTGTATTTTAATAGTCAATCAAACTATCAAAATGTAAATGATGGATATCTAAAAATTGAAAACTTAAAAAAAATGTAGCTATATTTATGATATGTTATAAAAGATTTTCTATCATTGTACTTTGAAAATACAACATAACAGTTGTTTTGTAGATATGAGTTTTAGGAGAAACATACATTATATTTTTTTTCTTTACATACATTATATATATGTAAATTTACATGATTATTAATTTATGATATTATTGGGATCATATTTTACACGGGAATTTTAGAAAAATTATTATCTTACTATCTTATCGAATTTTGTTATTTTTTACACTGGTCCGACTTGGGACTAACAAAATTTATTAATTTATAATGTTTATTAATTTATAGAGGTTTTACTGTATGTATTGAACTTGATTAGTCAAATATATTAAGGAAAATTTGAAGTATACGTCATGTATTAGGGAATAGTAAACAAGTTCATGTATCTTAAGGCTTTCCTGATCAATTGAATATTTACTCGGAACGGTAAAGTGGACCGTTGAAAGGCGAAAAAACATAGGTAACTTTTTGACGTTAAAACAAGAAAAGAAAAACAAAAGAGATACGTGTACGTGTATTTTTTGTGACTCACTCATCACTTTTATTTCTACATAAGTATTCTACATAAACCCTCACTATAATTATGAACACTCCCATTCGTCGGTGTCGGTTTGTACTTAGTAGATAGAGTATTAGAGTTGTGTGTCAGAAGTAACTCAGAAGAGAAAGAGTCTACATCTAAAACAAATTATTATCAGATAAAAACAGGAAGAGAGAGAGAGAGAGAGAGATGGCCGACAAAGGAAAAATGGTTTGCGTCACCGGAGCTTCCGGTTACATAGCGTCTTGGATTGTAAAGCTTTTGTTAATCCGTGGCTACACCGTCAAGGCCACCGTTCGAGACCCAAGTTTGTTCGCAATTCTCTCTCTTTTCCTTTATCTATTTTTTTTGTTTGTTTGTTTAGTTCACAAATAATATGTAGAATCAGTATTTCCGTCCTTAAAACAATTTTCATAATTAGGAGTGCAGTTTGTAGTTTGTAATAAGGACGATTTAGATCAGCTATTAAAACCAAATTGGAATGTAACTGAAAAATCAGACGGAATTAAACATCTCCCAGATTTACCTTTTTCTTCTTTGTTCACACTCTGTATCTTAACCTAAAAAACCAAAATACATAAAATCCAAAAAAAAAACGAATTGAATTTTCTTTGATTAGCTAGTCTAATTGTTTTAGCTGTTATGTTTTGACTTTCGAATGATGACAAATATAATATTTCTTCTTCTACTACTACTACCTTATAAAGTAAATTACCAAAGATGCATGGAAAGTTCAGTCGACCATCACTCCGGTTCGTCCCAAGTTACAAAAACTACAAATAATTAAAAGAAATACGTAAATCATTCATGGAAACCAAGTAAAGTAAGTTACTTTGAAGTGCTCTTTGACGTATATATATGTTATATTTTTCTTTAGCGGACACGAAGAAAATAGAGCATCTTCTTGCATTAGACGATGCAAAAGAAAGACTCAAATTGTTCAAAGCAGATCTTTTGGACGAAGGTTCTTTCGAACAAGCTATCCAAGGTTGTGATGCTGTCTTCCACACCGCTTCTCCGGTTCTATTCATCGTCACAGATCCTCAGGTTTGTCAACTATTTTCAAAAAAAAGTTTTGTGGGAATTGCAATATATATAATTCATGATTTAGCCAAGTCAGTTCTATTGCTGTAAAGGCCGCCTAATACAAAACTTACTAATATTTTTTTGGTTATTTAAAATCAGACTGAGCTGATTGATCCAGCCTTGAAGGGTACTATAAACGTCCTTAATACATGCAAAAAAACTCCATCTGTCAAAAGGGTCATTCTAACATCTTCCATGGCTGTGGTTCTTCGTCCTCAACCTCCTATTGGGCCAAACGACGTGGTGGACGAGACTTTCTTCTCTGATCCAAGTCTATGCAAGGAGACAGAGGTCCTTAAGATTTTGTTGTGAACATATGAATTTTTTTTGTGGGGTTCGAATTCTTTCTTACACTTTTTTTTTTACTCTTCAGAATTGGTATGTACTCGCCAAGACTTTGGCAGAGAATGCAGCGTGGCAGTTTACCAAAGACAACGGAATCGATATGGTCGTGCTGAATCCAGGATTTATAATTGGGCCACTCTTGCAACCAACTCTTAATTTTTCGGTGGAGCTAATCGTGCATCTCATAAATGGTAACAACCCTTTCAATAATAAATACTACAGGTTCGTGGACGTGAGAGATGTTGCCTTAGCTCATATCAAAGCCTTGGAGACTCCTTCAGCCAATGGCAGATACGTCATCGATGGTCCAAATATGAGTGTAAACGACATTAAAGAGCTTTTGCGTGAGTTATTTCCAGATCTGTATATTGCTGATACGTGAGTTCTCTTTCCCTAGCTCCATTTTTTACATATCATAAAGTCCATAAATTTTAACAAAAGATTCCAAAAACTTCATTTGATTTGAATTAGGAATGGAGAAAGTGATCAGATGACTGAAATGAGTTACAAAGTGCGTGTAGAGAAAGTGAAGAATTTGGGAGTTGAGTTAACTCCTATGAAATCAAGCCTTAGAGACACTATTGTTAGCCTCAAAGAGAAATGTCTTTTATGATTTTGTTCATATCTTTTATATTTATAACTACTGTGTTTTGTTCATTTTTTTTTGGTAATGCGAACTTAGAGTGATTTAAGTTGTGGGGACTTATAAAGCTCAAGTATTTTGCTTTGTTTCATGGTTCCTTGGACTGATTAGGATCCAATCCAATCTGTACATATGTCCGAAGAATTTGATAGATAAGGACTGTCTCTTACTTGTGCTTTCCGAAAGCTTGGTGCTGTCGCCAAATTATCTGGTACAAGGAATACGAGTGAGTGGTCCAATATGATTATATGACCTTAGGAATTCAATCTAGCCTAATCCAATGATAGTCCTCAAGAATCCAATCTTGCCTAATCCAATGGTAGTCCATTTTGTGATCGAAAAAACTCCAACCACGTACGTAATCCACCCTATCTTTAATTAGAAGCTCATAAATACCCCGTAATTAAACCAATGGTTATCCAATTTTTTTTTTCAAAAAAACTGGACTATTAAAAACGAAAAATTACAATGGATCATCTAAATTGATGTGTTTTTTAAGTTCGACGTGGGTTTTCATTTTAACAAGCATGTTTATATTCGTTCAAGTACGTACTTCTACGTTTTACTCTTTTGTGAAATCAATGTTTTTTTAGTAACTGTTGATTTATTTATTTTCTAATTGATTTCAGTGTAAAATTTTAATTATTTCTATGAGAGACAAGAGCATGATTTTGTTCCAAACTTTTGCTCTAGTGTTTTTTTTTTTTTTTTTTTTAAAAAAAGGTCGACGGATATATATTTTTCGTGTGTGATTTGAATTTGTTTTCATAGGTAAAGAAATAAAACCGCAAATGCTGCAAGGCAGAATCACACGTGGTCTTAACTGAGATGATGCGTTTGTCCAAACAAACTAAATAAAAAAAATAGAGATGGTGCGTGTATGCAAATGCAACTATATAAGTCTATAAAATATCTGGATTTGTTTATCATTTTAACAGTGAAGCCTATACCAACCACACTAATTCTTCTACTAATCAGATAATTAAAGTGAAGAGAGATGGACGGCGGAGTAAAGGTGGTCTGCGTCACCGGAGCTTCCGGTTACATAGCGTCTTGGATTGTCAAGGTTTTGCTACTCCGTGGCTACACCGTCAAGGCCACCGTTCGAGACCCAAGTTTGTTCCCTTCTGCTCTCTTTCTTCTTTCCTTATGCGTTCTATACTTAGTAATATATAGATGCTTTTTAGAGATATATGTGCCAATTAATATGAGCTTAAGCAAAATGACAAAATCCGAGAGATAGTATTTTGCAGGTACGATTCAGAGTTGGCTGAAACAAGTAAAACAGAACCAAATCAAACTAAACATTAAATCGATCGAAGTCAACCCTTAAAAATAAACAAATCAAATTGAAAGTATAAAAAGTTATATAAACTAAATCGCCACAAGTAATTTTTTGGTTTTATTCGGTCTCTCTATATATTCTCTAAAAGGAAGTAGTATAACAAACGAGAATTGAAATATATTGATGTAGATATGTAGGTGGGCTGAATCTTTGGTTAATGTTTATGACCGAAGTAGTAATAACTAAAAAATCATCTATCTTATCAGTTTTGACACTTTTGTGTTTTCCCCCAGACGACAGAAAGAAAACAGAACACCTTGTTGCACTTGACGGCGCAAAAGAAAGACTCAAATTATTCAAAGCAGATCTTTTAGAAGAAGGTTCATTCCAGCACGCAATCGATGGATGCGATAGTGTCTTCCACACTGCTTCACCGGTTACACTCACTGTCAACTCTGATCCTCAGGTTCGTCACTGATATCAATTTTGTGCAGAACAACACAATCCTTAGTAATTGACTTTCTTGATTTGCTTGCTTAGTAAGTTAGAGAAATCCTAAAATAATAGAAGTTCATGTAACTTAATACAGTTTACTCTGGATTTTGCAGGTTGAGCTGATTGATCCAGCCGTCAAGGGTACTATTAACGTCCTAAGAACTTGCACTAAAGTGTCTTCTGTCAAGAGGGTCATTTTAACATCATCCATGGCTGCAGTTCTTGCTCCTGAGACCAAGTTGGGACCAAACGATGTAGTAGACGAAACCTTCTTCACTGATCCAAGTTTTGCTGAGGAGAAAAAGGTCTTTGAATTTGTGTTTTGACACACCAATGAATTCATTAATTATGAGAACTCGCATTATTTCTCACCCTTTCTATTTTTGTCCTTGCCAGCAATGGTATGTACTTTCCAAGACTTTGGCCGAAGATGCAGCATGGCGATTTGCCAAGGCCAATGAGATCGACCTGATCGTTCTAAATCCAGGACTTGTGATTGGACCAGTCTTGCATTCATCTCTTAATTTCTCGGTAGCTGTGATTGCGGAACTTATGAAAGGTAAGAATCCTTTAAATACTAGGCATCATAGGTTCGTGGACGTGAGAGATGTTGCTCTAGCTCATGTCAAGGCACTCGAGACTCCTTCAGCCAATGGCAGATATATCATTGATGGTCCGGTTGTGGCCATGAACGACATTCAAAACGTTTTGCGTGAATTCTTACCTGATTTGTGCATTGCTGATAGGTGATTTTCTTATCTTTGATCATTTATTTACAAGTCTTTTATCATGTTTTGATTTCTACAAACCTAACAAAAAAAAATTGTTTTGATTTATTATATTAGGAATGCAGACATTAAGGAGTTGAATTCTGTGACTTACAAAACGTGTTTGGAGAAAGTGAAAAATTTGGGAATAAATGAGCTCATTCCTACAGAAACAAGCCTAAGAGACACTGTTCTTAGTCTCGAGGAGAAATGTCTTGTGTGATCTTCTTTATTGATTTCCTACTTTTTAATCACAGATATATACGTTTCATAATTAAATTATCAGTCTTACTTGTTATTGAAAACAAATACAATATAAATCCCTATAAATTATATAATTTTTCCATAAACTTTATAGTCTTTAACTAACATCGTTGTTATGCAGCATAGTTAGTATACCAATTTGGTTCGGTTCAATACAATTTTGCGTGTTTTATATATATATTCATTTTACTCGGGCTTGATTGTTCGGATTCTTGAGATTTTGGAACCATCCGTTTACTTATGAAAGTTTTCTTAATTTTGTCAACAAAAATTAAAAAAAATATATGAAGTTTATCAAATTTTTAAATAAAATTTAAGATATAAGTGTTTTAATACCACGTTAATTGCTATTGCTCTTCGAACGTACACAATATCCTGTTTTTTGCTACCTAAAAAAATCATCACTCATTTTATAGGACAAATACAAAAATTTTGATGGTCTGGAGCAAAGGATAAACATAAAATACCTTGGGTATCATGGAGTAAGATGACCAGGCTAAAGCAATATGAAGGAATGGGCTTTAAGGACCTTCATCAGTTCAATATTGCTTTATTGGCGAAACAGGTTTGGAGAATGATCAAAGAGCCGCAGTCTCTCCTTACACGAGTCCTCCAAGCAAAGTATTTCTCCAAATCTCAACTGATAGATGCAAGCTTAGGTCATCGTCCTAGTCACGCATGGAGAAGCATTCATCAAAGCATACAACTCATTAAGCAAGGACTAAGCTGGAGAATAGGGGACAGTAATACTGTTAGGATATGGAGTGATAATTGGATTGACAATCCTCCACGTCCAGCAAGAATGGCACACCAAAACCAACAAGGCCTTAAATCTCCGAAGGTGACAGATCTAATGATACCCTCTACATCGCAGTGGAGCTCAGAGAGAGTTCAAGAGTTAGTACACCCAGAAGACATCAAACACATACGAAGGATCAGACCTCACATCATTAAGGTACCTGACACTCCAACTTGGATTTTCACAAAAAAATGGTCACTATAGTGTAAAATCAGGCTACCACCAACTCACAAAAACAAATATAGATCCTGACCCACTGGTTAAAAAAATATGGAATTCTCTGTGGTCTTTACAAGCTCTGCCGAAGATAAAACACTTTTGGTGGAAAGCTCTCCACAATGCTCTCCCAGTTGCTGAGACGCTAGCATTAAGACGCATCAAGGTTCCTCGTGATTGCAACCTTTGTGGTGAAGCACAAGAATCCATTAATCATCTTCTCTTTCAATGCAGAATCGCACGAGAAGTATGTGAATTATCACCACTTCAGCTTGATCCTAGCTACTCTCTGGTTAATTTTATTCAAAGGTTGCTCTCCTCAAAAAATGAGGGTTCTCTGAAGGATTACATTTTTTCGTTCATTGGTTGGAGAATATGGAAAGCTCGCAATGATCTTCTTTATAACAACAAAAGGTGGACAATTCCAGACATTATCAATAAAGCCCTCATGGATCATCGATTATGGAGAGAAGCTAATAGCAATTCAAAGCTCCACATAGCATCAAGCAAGGAGAAATATAAGGATCATGATCCCAACAACTATGTAGATCTAACTCAAACCAATTCATTTTACTGTTACACAGATGGATCATGGCTCAACAATCAAAGCAATGCTGGAATAGGATGGACACTGCACAATGAGCAAGGTGACTGTATCTTGAAGGGATCTTTATCAATTGAGCCCACCAGTTCAGCTCTTGAGGCAGAGGCCTTTGCACTCAGGGAAGCTATCTTCCAGACTAAGCGTCTTGGTTATTATCCGGTTACCTTCTGTGGAGATTCAAGGATTATATATACTTACTTAGAAAAGGTTCAGAAAAGAGAATGTTCATTTGAACATGTTGCTGAAGTTCAAGGGTGCTTGGAGGACATACTCGCTTTGAGTAATAGTCTCTATAAATTTAAATTTGTTGATAAAAATAACAATGTTTTAGCTCATGCACTAGCAAAGGAGGCTAGAATTAAGAATTCTCCTTTAATCATCTCTTGGGTTTGTAATATATGATCAAACAATGTACTCATACTTTTATGATAGAATGTTTGGCGGACAAAAAAAATAATACCACGTTAATTAATTATTATTTTTCTTTCTGTTTCATATTTTAAATTTATTTCTCTAATAGTGTGGACCATCATAATTATTTGTCGTTTCTTAGGAGAAAGGATCTCATGTTGGCATGTCGGTTCAAAACAAAACAAAACAAAAAAGAATCAACCCAAACCATGCAATAAGATTCGCGTGTTTTTTTTATGGCTTTTCCGAAAACTCTTCCCCATTTTACCTGTCACTTTATATTACTAACAAAGCTCAAATAATAGAATAAAATTAACTATTTTAACAAAAAATTAAAAAGTTCATTTATATTTTATCCCATTACTTGTTGTAAAGAATTTTATCAATTTTAAAATATGAAACTGAGAGTAAAAAAATATTGAGTATACTTCTCTTATAATTGTTTCTATACTTCTCATATAATTGTTTCTAAATTAAGTACTAAATCCCATTTTTTTAATAAGTACCAAACAGTTGTGTAATTTTGAGTCTTACTTTTATTTTCTTAATCATAATTATACGTTTGATGGATTATTAGTAATTACAAATTCTAAATTTATTGGTTTTAGAATTTTTAATAAATGGTTTTTTAATTTAATTTTTAGATTGTAACTAAAAAGTAAAAGAATCTCAAAATTTAATTATATTGGTATATAACTATATAGAGATTGCCAAAAAGTGACATATGTCAAAGTATGAGATGCCAAATGGAGTAATAAATCTTATAGTGTAATTAGACAATCAACTTAAGATATTTTACTTTGAACAAATGTAAATACGTTACTTTTTATTTACTTGTGTTATCCTAGTTTTTAATCACGTGGACTCAAAACAAAAAAAAACAAAAAAAAAAGCAAGTGTGAATTGTATAAAGTGAGAGTAGTTGTTGCTCAAATTCATAACTGATACAGGAACCAGTTAGAGAGAGATGGCCGACGGAGGAAAAATGGTTTGCGTCACGGGAGCTTCCGGTTACATAGCGTCTTGGATTGTGAAGCTTTTGCTCCGCTGTGGCTACACCGTTAGGGCCACCGTTCGAGACCCACGTTTGTTCCTTCTTCTCTCCTCCTTTTTCATTGTTGTATACATCGGTTTTTATTTTTTTATTTTTGGTTATATAGAAAAATTAAATCGTGATAAAAAGAAAAAGAGATTAAATCTTGAGTTTTTGTAAGACTAGGCAAAATATATGGGATCCGATCGAGATTAAATCTTGTCCAAAATATTTGGTTTTCCAATTTGGCAAATAGTGTGTGTTTTTGTTGTCTAGGGGATGCAAAGAAAACAGAACATCTTCTTGCACTAGACGGTGCAAAAGAAAGACTCAAACTGTTCAAAGCAGATCTTTTGGCCGAAGGTTCTTTCGAGCAAGCAATTGAAGGATGTGACGCTGTCTTCCACACTGCTTCTCCGGTTTCATTAACTGTAACTGATCATCAGGTTTGTTCGCGATTAATTATCTATCACCTTGTTAATATGACAATACCACTATGTAACAAAGATTCATCCATTAACTTACGAGCTTGAGTTTTGCAGACTGAGCTGATTGACCCGGCCGTAAAGGGTACACTTAACGTCCTTGGAACTTGCACTAAAGTGGCATCTGTTAAGCGGGTCATCCTAACATCGTCCATGGCCTCAGTTCTGTTTCATGTGCCTCACTTGGGACCAAACGACTCAATAGACGAGAGTTGCTTCTCCGATCCAATTATTTGCGCTGATAAAAAGGTTCTCGACAACAACATTGATCGAGTTCATTAAAACTCTCATCCTTTCTTAATTTTAATATTTATTTTTCTTCTCCCAGCTTTGGTATGCAGTCTCAAAGACTTTGGCCGAGGTTGAAGCATGGCGATTCGCAAAAGAAAAAGGGATTGACTTGGTCGTAATAAATCCAGGACTTGTGCTCGGACCACTTTTGCAGCCAACGCTTAATTACTCAGTTAGTTTGATCGCGGGTCTTATCAAAGATAAGAACGATTCCGTTAATAAGAACAGTAGGTTGGTGGACGTGAGAGATGTTGCACTCGCTCATGTCAAAGCGTACGAGACTCCTTCAGCCAATGGTAGATATATCATTGATGGTCCGATTGTGACGATTAATGACATTGAGAAGGTTTTGCACGAATTCTATCCCGACTTGAATCTCGTTGACAAGTAAGTTCATTATCTTTTCATCTTTGGTTTACAATCAGATAGATTCTGAAATAAAACACTGACTTTGATTTTATTAAAAGGAATGAAGCAAGTGAGATAATTCCAGTGATTTACAAGCTAAGTGTTGAGAAAGTGAAGAGTTTGGGAATCGAGTTCACTCCTACAGAGGTCACCCTTAGAGACACTGTTCTTAGTCTCAAAGAGAAATGTCTTGTGTGATCAGACTCATATCTTAATTCCCTTCGTAATTGTATTTTTTTTTTTTTTTTGAACTATGCAAATTTCATAAATAAAGAATAAAAAAGGAAGGAAAATGACATTTTCAATCTCTATCAAGAATCAGTGAATCACCCTGATAACAACAATACGGACTAGAAATTGGCAACTAATCCATCACCCAGAGTATGTTTTACAAAACATAAACGAGGAAGAACGAAATCTCATGACAAATCAACAATTTCATATAGTTTCCAAAGATTCCTACACATTTGTAAGTAAACGATCGAGATATAACATTGAGCAACCAAAATAGTGAGATAAACTTACAACAATCTACATGTGAGAACCGAATCAGGAATCAGCTTTGCTTGTAATTGTGGTACATAAGAAACATCGATTTCATCTAGAAGCATCATCTTCTTGCTTAACTATAGCTAATTGCGTTGATGTATTCTGTTTCTCTGTGCCTCCTCCTCCTCCATTGTTCTTGGTGGTAGTAGTAGTAGCAGAGCTCTCTGTTTCTTTCACATTAGTACCATTATTAGATGCAGGACTCAGTTTTTGTTTCTGATCTATGGCTCGATCAACGGAAGATTCTTTAAGCTTTGGAACAACAGATCTTGCCTTCTCCTTGGCGTCGAGCGTCACAACATGCTCAAGAGCCTCTCGTGCTCTCTTCCTAGCCAAAGCAGCTTCTTTTCCTCTCCGGTCAGCATCACACTTGGCTGCGATAACAGCCTTGTTCATTGAAGAAGCAGCGATCATGGCGGCGCATAAGAAGGCTTCCGAGAGAGATTTGTCGATGGAGCGAGAGCCGTTTTCGTCGACGATAAGGCGGAAGAAGGAGAATGAATTAGGGTTCCGGCAAGGAGGACATAGGTAGGAAGAAGCGGGTTTGGCTTCGTCGGCGCAGTGGATGTGAGTCAAGGAGTGGCACTTGGAATTGGAGCAAGCGACGCGGCGGGAAGTGTGCGGCGGAGATGAATCGTAGAAGGCGAAGCAGATGGGGCAAAACGACGTCGGATGGTTGCGGAGGAGGCAATGTGTGCAGAAGAAGCGGAGAGTGCCACGGAGACGCACTGTGTGTATCACCCACGAGTCTCGGCTTCCGCAATCGTCGCATCTTTCTGTTAAATAGGTTTCTGATGCATCAGAGGACGGCGAGGTTGACGTCGCCGTCGCCGTGGTTGGTGTTGATGATGGAAGATTCATACTTGTCTCTCTGACTGTGTGGTCCGGGTGCGATTTTGGGAAATTAGGGTTTACTCCTTTTTCAATCGCGAGGAAGAAACAAATCCACGTGGACGTTTCGTTAAAAACGATGTCGTAAGCAGCCTCCACTAGTTGGGCCGAATGATTGTATGTATCTCTTGGGCTTATTATTTCGATTTGTGTAATCCGGTCAGTTATTCAAATTAAGATTTTTAGTTAAAATCGGATGAGTTTAAAAAGTTGGTGACTTGTTGTACTATCTAACCATTTGATTTGTGTTTTCAGAACAAAACAAATTAGGAAATAGTTTTTGTTCACAAGAGTTGGTGTAGACTGAAACTAGAATCTCTTGGCGACTTGGCCAGTTGGCCCTATTCGATTACACATTTGACATATATACGACGAGTTAAGTGCTTTGCTTCTCTTTTTTGGACTAGTTTGATGATATTGTCGATTTACACACCACCACCACCATTTACTTACAAGTTACAAAACGTACAACCAATATATAACGTAAGGAAATTAAAAGGTTTTAAGAATACCAAACCGTATATATTAAATCCATGTATCAAGTAGAGATATAAATATATTGTCGATTTTGGTTTTGTTTCCGATTCAATTTTAAATCACAATAATCTAACTGGGTTTGGTTTTATAGTTGAGATTGATTAGTGTTTTTGGACTATCCAATAGGTGGGGACGTGTTTGGTTATGAGGATAGGGACACGGCAAAGAGTGTCAACGTGTAGAAGTTCATTGCATATTGCATAACATACGTACATACATTTTACACATACTGATTCTTGTTCAAATATTGTTTCTGGTCAGTATTTTGCACCAGATCAACCAAAAAAAGAAAATGGCACTTCGCACTGACTAAAGGCAAATGCATAATTATTCTCTCCTAGCTATATCGTGTTCATAGCATAATGCCAGTTTTGTAATAGCATATATCACACGTGTCATATCTCTTGTACCCTCAGAAGTTACCACGTGTGTCGACTCACCTATCACAATCGTGGAGAATAATACTGATCATGTTCATCACCTAAAGGTCCTCCAACAAATTTGCTTTAGTGTTTGACGTAAAGTGACGTTTTTGATGATATATAACATGTATCTGACCTTTTATATTGTGGAAGGGCCAGTCCCAAAAACAAAAAAGATATGAGGGTTTCTTTTTCCTAAGTTTGTCATGAAAATGAGGTAAAAGATTTTGCGTATCTTTATATTGTTAATACACTGCAGAATAAGAGATCATAAAAACGTGTTGTTGGCCTATTCCACGGCGGATTGAGAGACTTTTGCTGGGACAGGCGACTGGGTCTTGTAATTTAATTTGAGTTTTGGCCTTACACATATATAGTAAGCACTTGGATGTTTTTGTTTGGTGTTTACTTAATTATTTATTGGGTTGTTTATAATTTTTTGCTGAATAAGAGATGGAGATATAAGTAAACTACAGTGATGAAATCAATAACGATCAATGCAAATCCAAATAGGTACTCACATTATCCAGTACTTGGAAAATTTCTCAAAAATTCGGAGTTTTTTTAGTATCATAGCAAATTCTAAGGATTATAAGTTTCTTAAGAAATTGAATTATATAAATTGTATGTCAATTTTTATTTTATTTTAACCTAGTGATAGACAGAGGGATAAACTACATGTAGTGACAATACGAATTCAAAAAAAATACATTTTTTGGCATGCTTTAGGTTTAAGCTTCTGGAATGTTTAGTCTACTACGGGTTGAGTTACGTATCTTAGAATCTAATTTGCATGGCGATTAGCTGACATTTAAAAAAAAAATAAAAACGTGATCAACCTGTAAACGAGAAATTAACCAGAAGATGCTAACGTTTATAAACAAATACGGCTACATTTCAAAAAAAAACAAAAAAAAAAAACAAATACGGCTAAGATGTCATAGATGGTGGTTTTTAAAATAAGTCTCTGCTAACAATATATATTTTACATAAATGCTCTAAAAAAAGAGTTCTGAATCAGGATAGCAAGTCATATAAGATTAAACGAAATCTCAATGATTAAAATAGCAAATGATTGGTTTTCTTCATCAATTAATAGAACTTGCTGAGTGAGTCCCAAACTTAAGGATGATTAATATATACTAGTAAAGACTTAATAAAAAAAAATAGTAATGATTAGGAAGTCAAATCTTATAGTATGATTTAAGATAGATAAAGAGAGACAAAGGGTTGCTGAACCCCCCACTTGGAGTGTGATGCTTTTTTGGCAGTGTTCCTTTATGATAACACATCAACACGACTTTTAGTGTGTATCACAGGCCCATGACACATAAAAGATAAGACGATAACATATTCTATACTATACCACCATTATTTTTCATATAGTATGTATTTAACTATTTATAGACACACCATGAAATTAATTGTAATAATGCAAAGGACCTGTGTCATGTAACAGAGACAGCCCAAGTGTACGTGTACAGAGGGTCGGTGGGGAGAGAAGCAATTTAGTTTCAATAAGAAATTTATAATAACCATGCCCAACTCTCTCTTCTCTAGGTCCCTTTAGCTTTAATTTTCTCTCGTTTATTAAAAACAATATCTTGTAAAAGCAGTTACAATGTTAATTTTAAGGATTGCCGTAATTCATATAGTACATCAAAATAAAAAAAAATTATTTATTTCTACTAATAGCCTAAAATCCACTAGTCTAGTAGTAGTAGTAGTAGTAGTAGTCCACAGCTATTTTTTTAACGATAGACCTAGTCTCGATGTTGACAACCAGCAAACAAAAGTAATCAGTAGTACTATACTACTTGTGTAAATCACAAAGATCTTGTGAGATGATTATATTTAGCTTTTCCTTTTAACAAAAAAAAAATACTATAGTTAGCTTTTTTAAAAAGATTTGTTAGTAATATGTATAGCTTGAATATAAATGACGATAATATTAATGCAAAATTACATATTTTTGTTAGTCATAATTTATATGTATAGTTTTTTTCTTCTTTTTTGGTAAGGTGTATAGTTTTTTATTTTTTGTGATAATACGAACCAATTTTTCTTATTTATTTCGTAAGTAATAAGTGTATG
>NC_025687.1:3992758-4024272 GCF_000633955.1 Camelina sativa
GGGGGGACGCTAAAAAGTTGAATGTTCGAGGGGAAACGTCTCAGAGACTGTGTGAGAGAGAGATAAAAATATCAAATTCTTTCCTCTCAGTTGTGCACAGTGTGCGTGCGAACGAGATTTTGATTTGGTCCCCCCCTCCCCTTCTCTCTCTCTCTCTCACCGTTTTGTGCGTCGAGTTGTCTCCATCTCTCACACTATTCTCTCTCTGTCCGCCTACTACTTTCTCAATATTACTCACTCACTCCCATTCGCCGTCTTCTTCTCCTCTGCTCTTCTCGATTCCTCCTCCTCTGCATTTGGATTGATGCCACTTTAATTCTTCGAGGACCTCTCTCTCTCTCTCTCTCTCCCTCTTAGCCGGCTAAGTACGACCCTTCTCTCAGGTCAGCGACGCATGATTGATTCCTAGAATAGGTTTCTGTTTTCATTCTGAGAAGAAGGAGAAGAGTAAAGTTTTGATCTTTTAACACAAAAAAAAAAATAAAAGAAGAAGCGTAAAGTTTTGATCTTTTGTTTCTGGGTTTTTGTTACGGTTTAGGGCACAAGAAGAAAGATTTGATTTTTTTTTTTCAGTCTGTTTTGTTTTAAGAGATGATTGATTGATTAAGCTCTGATGAGTGTACACTCTGTTTTGAATCGTTCTTCTTCGGTGTGATTAAACAATTGCGTTTGACTAATCATTTTGGCATTAAAAAAAAATTAAGTGCATCTCTCTCTCTCTCTGCTGTGTTTTGTTTATTGCATATTTGATAGAGACATTGATTTCTTTTCTATTTCTTTTTTTTTTCATCACATTTTTTTGCTATTTTGGGTATTGAAGTTTTCTAATTTAGGAATTGTAGACTGACCAATAGCTGTTTCTAGCAAGTATTGCTTGGCCTAATTTGGTTAGTTTTGTGATTTCCCTTTTCAGGATCAAGATTCTCTCTCTGTAAACGGCAAATACCATGCCTTTGTTTGAGCTTTTTAGGCTCACCCAAGCTAAGCTTGAATCTGCTCAGGACAACAACCCTTCTCCGTGAGTCCCCCATTCACTTGTCTATCTTAAGAAGAAGAGAGAGACTTGTCTCTAATTTCATGTTTACTTATTTATTCTTGCTGTCTTTGGAAAACAGACCTGTGGATGAAGTTGTGGAGCTGGTGTGGGAAAATGGTCAGATTTCAACTCAAAGTCAGTCAAACAGATCGAGGAACATTCCTCCACCACAAGCTGTTCATCAACCAAACTCTTTGAGAGCTAGAGATATTGGAAATGGCTCAAAGACCACCATGGTGGACGAGATCCCTATGTCAGTACCATCACTGATGACGGGTTTGAGTCAAGAAGATGACTTTGTTCCATGGTTGAATCATAACCAATCCCTAGATGGATATTGCTCTGATTTCTTGCGTGATGTGTCTCCTGTTACTGTCAACGAGCAAGAGAGCGATATGGCTGTTAATCAAACTGTTTTCCCCTTGTTTCAGAGAAGAAACAATGGCAACGAATCAGCTCCCGCTGCTTCTTCATCACAGTATAACGGTTTCCAATCGCATTCTCTGTATGGAAGTGATAGAGCTAGAGATCCTCCTAGCCAACAAACCAATCCGGATCGGGTGACTCAGACGCAAGAACCACTGATCCCTAATAACAAGCCTAGTTTGGTCAACTTTTCCCATTTCTTACGCCCTGCAGCTTTGGCCAAGACTAATAATAACCCTCAGGGAACTAAAGAGAAGAGTCCTCAAAGCCCGCCGAATGTTTTTCAGACCAGAGTTCTTGGAGCTAAAGACACTGAAGATAAGGTTTTTAATGAGTCTGTTGCTTCTGCGACGCCTATGAATAACCAAAAGGCTTGCCTTATTTCAGAGGACTCATGTAGAAGAGACCAAGAGAGTGAAAAGGCCGTTGTATGTTCTTCTGTTGGTTCGGGTAATAGTCTCGATGGCCCGTCCGAAAGTCCTTCACTTTCTTTAAAGAGAAAGCATTCAGATGTTCAAGACAATGACTGTCATAGTGAAGTGAGTTAAACTCATATACATTATTTGATTCACATTACAGTCTCGTTTCTTTGCTGTTATCTTCAGTGTTTCATTTTCGATGTTGTTGAGCAGGATGCTGAAGAAGAATCAGGAGATGGAAGAAAGGGAGCAGCACCATCTCGAACAGGTTTGGGTTCAAAGAGGAGCCGCTCGGCTGAAGTGCATAATCTCTCTGAAAGGGTGAGTGTGTGAAGTCCCCTTTTTGTCCATTCTCAAACTCACAAAAGTTTGCTCTATTTGGTAGCTTACTGTCTTCAATTTTCAGAGACGGCGTGATAGGATTAACGAGAAGATGCGTGCCCTTCAGGAACTCATTCCAAACTGCAACAAGGTAATGTTTTTTCTCCCGCATTGCCAAACATCAATACGAACGAATGACAATGGTTATTTCTAACTTGAACACATTACTGTTTCTGATGGTAAAGGTGGACAAAGCATCGATGCTAGATGAAGCAATTGAGTATCTCAAGTCACTACAACTTCAAGTACAGGTAACACTCTCATTAGTTACTCCATAATATCGATAAAAAATGGTGCAAACTAATAGTTTAAACACAATCAATCATCAGATTATGTCAATGGCGTCTGGCTATTACATGCCACCGGTTATGTTCCCACCGGGTATGGGGCATTACCCAGGAGCAGCAGCAGCAATGGCAATGGGTATGGGAATGCCGTATGCAATGGGATTGCCTGATTTGAGCCGTGGTGGTGGTTCCTCGGTTAACCAGGGACCACAGTTCCAGGTCTCGGGGATGCAACAACCAGTGGCAATGGCAATTCCACGTGTCTCTGGTAGTGGTTTCTTTGCGGGTTCTTCAACGATGGAGATGAATAAGAGCGAGAATGGTTCGGCTAGAGACTTACCGGGTTCTAAAGATCAAACAAGGACGAATAACAACAATAGTAGTAACTTGAAACCAATTAAGAGAAAACAGGCGTCTTCTGATCAGTTTTGTGGGTCGTCTTCGTGACATAAATACAACAAACTTAAGGACTGATGTATTGTTTTATCTGTAGCATTCAAACAATTCAATTCTAAAAGCCAAAACTTAATAAAAATTAATTTGTGTTCTTTTTAATACTGAAGAGTTTTTTTTTTGGTGGTTCTGCTGTCTGTCTCTATATTTCCTTTTTAATTTAAAATGTTTTTTTGTTTATACTATTAGTTTTAAGATACAGAGCCTCCTGTGAATAATATAATATGTATACAGTATGTGTCTGTGAATTTAGAATGTTTTTCTTTTGTGGTCTAATAGTTGTAGCATGAACTTTAAACCGCTTTCAAAAAGGTTAATGTAGCGTGAGGAGGTTCACTATATATCTTATGGATATGGCTGGTTAAACAAGCGTGATGGGCTTCTCAACCCATTTTGTCAAACAGCTTTATTGCGTCATTTTTTTGTGCGGAACTGTTGACCAAATCGTGAAGCTGATATACCGAAACCAAACTTGAAAATACAGAATTTCAATTCATTTACTTTGGTAACATATGTGTTGGAAGAGGTTTTGTTTGTTTGGTATGAATATGTGTTTGAAGGTTAGGTGTATATAAGACTAATAAGCACTCGTGTTTGAGCTACATTATACTGTATGTAATTTATTTTACGTAATATTATTAGTTACATATATAACAATCAGTGCATGATATAGTAGCTCAAAACATGATTGTCTTTGACAGAAAGATCTAAGGGAATCGCCGGTTAGGGTTAGGTCTCGGGAGGAGTAGTAGAGCTAGAAAACCAGAGTTGGAGATGTTCTTTAGCAAAATATAAAGAGATGTTTCTGTACACGGCCAGCAGTTTTTTAACTATACTAAAATTAATTATAGGACCTTTTTCACCGATCTTGATCTTGTTTTTTAAAAAACTTGGCGTAAACTACTGTTCAGCGTGGTGAACCGAACCGGGTCTCTCTCTACCTCTGCACCGTCACAAACATGTTTGCATCAAAAGGACTTTTTATAAATATATTGAAGAGAGAATTCCAATAAACCTGTCCTTCTTTAGTTTGATGAGACTTATTAAAAACTTAATTAATTAAAAAAAAAAAGACACTTTAGTACAGAAAGAGCCGGTGGACTAGTGGAAAGAGAAGAACAAAAAAGGGTTAGACTGCATTTAGATTTTATACCTTCTAATGGAGGTGGATTAGACAGACAGCTCTAACTAATTACGGAAAACAATATAATGTGTTAGAATTCAAGCAGTAGAAAACGGACACGTCGAACACCTAGAAACACAAATTGATGAAAATTACACGAGGTTTAGATTAAAACTTGAAAGAGAAGAAAATGGTGTTAATGTGGCAAAGCAAAAGAAAAGTTAAACATCATTTTGCTTTTGGCCACACTAATATATCAAGATTATCTATGATTATGTCTTCTCTCCCCCCTCTCCCTTCTTACCAATTAGATTGGGCCATATTAGAGAGATATTCAACCATACAACCTTTCTTTTCTCACTTTTAATCAAACTTGATAATATTATTTGCCTTCTGTTCTAAGTTTGATCTTTTTCTCGACCACGAATCACAAAACGCAAAACAAAAGATCAATTTTGGAAAAGCAAATTAGGCAAAAGCAAATTGTAAAACTAGTAGATAAGCACATATATATTAAAAACTTTTTCAATATAATCCAAATTTTTTTTTTAAACTAAAAACTACAATATAAAATAAAGGACTTCATTAAAAAGTATAGTACTGTATCATCAAAAGAAATAATTATGATGATATTCGATTTAAGTTGTAATTTACATTATATTAGCTTATACTCCATCTTTTAACTTGTGCATAATTATTTATCAGAAACGTTGCTTTAATTTTATGGAGGAAGATTTAGAAGAAACTTAAAAATATATATAAAATAACAGAAATAATGAAAAGGGACCTTTAGTACAAGTGCATGCATGTGCTAATGTTTCCTTGATGATGGGATTAGTGCTAAACGGGCCAATTAAGATGCTATACAATTGAGGTCACTTCTCATTGGGCCCTCTCCCTCTTTCTCCGTGACTTCATCCTCTTAATCTAATTGTACTCCACTTTATAATTAGTCCCTTTCTCCTTGTCTAATTAATTAAATTCTTGTTAACACAAAAAAGCCGAAAAATCTCCCATCAACATCGTTGTAGAACGTGAATAAAAATTATGCACTTCCACAAACCTTTATTGAATGCATCTTGCGTTAGTCAATATAATTGGTGGTTATATCGGCTTATAGCTTAATCTAGATTTTGGTCTAAATCTCTCAGTTATAGAAACCTAGTGTACAAAGTAAACAACAAGATACATTGATGTGTCATGTATGTAAATTTAGTTGGAGCCCATAAAATAATAACTAAATATAAGGTTTTGCATAACTTGACTTTTAACAAATGCTTTTAAATTAATTTTTGCTAAAGATTATTGGAATCTTCAATGATTGGTAAATGAAATCAATTTTGGGTTCAAAAACCAAACATTCACCAAGCTGCTTCTTGGAATTAGAACTCACTTTCATTATTTGGTTAACACATTTAAGAATAACTCAGAGATATCATATACTGTCAAAATATCAAAATATATCTGACAAAAAAAGGTGGTACAAAATCATTTTAGAAGACACTTTCATTAAGTTTTCAATATAACGACTAACGACGAATTTTTTCATATATATATTAATACAATGCAGATTACAAATTATAATATGATGTAAATTATAATATAGTAACGTACATCGATACCAAATGAAACCGCCGTCAAATCATTCATGTTATTTTCTGAAATTTTTATAAAAATGGGAACCCTAAGAACATAATAGCTAGGGCCTAGATTTAAAGAAAGTTCTATTATACTATAAGAGACGTGTTAAGTGTACAGCCTCTTCTCCTTTTTTTTTGTCGGCGAAGAAGTTATAAAAGCCTCGTGAGTTGTAAGTTGTAACAATGGCGAACGACAACGACCGTATGATGTTACCCTTTCTCACTTCTCTACTTAGACAGAGTTTCAAATCACCTTACTAGGAAAAAAAACCCAACGGAGGAAATATAATGACAGTGATGATACTTAGCTTTAAAAATAAAATAAAAAGAAGTGATATGATGAGTGATTGATAGTTGGGTTGAGCAAACAGCTCATATATAGACTTTTTGGTTTTAATGGTTGCTACGATAACATATACATATAGTTACAATGTTAACTTCTATTGCACTGCATGAACATCAACCATGCAGCGAGGGAGATCGGGCAGAAGAAGCTCTAATCCAGGAATGTACCCTCTGTTCCTCTTTCGATGAAGCCCGTGACCACCTGTTCCTATCCTGCGCCTACTCTCGAGAAATTTGGAGATTGGTCTTCCAAAAGCTTGATCCATTCAGAAGTGCCCTCCTTTCTTGGTCTGAACTTCTATCCTGGATTAGAGCTTCTTCTGCCCGATCTCCCTCGCTTCTACGCAAAATCGTCGCTCAAGCAGTCGTTTACAATATCTGGAGACAAAGGAACAACTTCTACCACAACAGTCAAGCAATACCACCGTCTACTATCTTCCGGATGCTCGATAAAGACATCAGGAATATCATCCATGCTAGGAGCCATCGCAAACGGTTCAGTCGTCTGATGGAGCTCTGGCTTGTCTAAATATCACTTCTGTGATTTTCCCAATGTTTGTTCTCCTTGTTTTATTCTTTTTGTCAAGGAGTCAAAAGCCATAGGCTATCTTGTATCAGCCAAACAGTTCATTACTATTCTAATGATATTTACAGTTAAGCAAAAAAAAAAAAAAAAAACATCAACCATGCAAACAATCATTCATGATCCCACCAAAAGCAGGGTTCGTAAAAGAAAAAAAAAAGTATAAATTTAAATTTTAGTTACGTTTATGCATGCATTCATGCTAGACTGCTATAACCACACCACCACATTATTTCTTGATTATTATTGGAAATAATATACATACATAATTATGCAGTTTTTTTATATCATGATTTTAGTTCGCAGAAATATTTTCAAAAGCAAGAAACCAATATGAGAACTTGTAAACAACAAATATAGGTGCATGCTCCTAATCAAATCAAAATGATCTTGTTACCAAAAAAAAAAAAAAAATCAAAATGATCAAAGCCTAAAAAATCTGAAAGCAGATATGGTTTGTATATAATGGAAGGGCTGGCGGCGGATATATGTATGATTGTCTTAAAATCATGATGATGATGATGATGATCAAATGATGGGTCTCAATCATGCATGATCCTAATCGAATATGTTCCTTTTTTTAGGGGCTACTAATATAATATAGTTGTACGTAGTTCAGATAAATGTTTTCTTTTCCATGATATACTCCAAGAACGTGTTGATTGGTATTAGTTTATTGAGTATGATTAAAAAGAAACTCGCTGAAATTGCAAAGTCTTTAAAAAAAAAAAAAAAAAAAAAAAGAAATTGCAAAGTCTTTTCCATATATTATTCGCGCGCTTCTCGTAAATAATCATTTGGTGAATTATATAATTCGAAGTATCTTTTGACAGCTTTGGTTGGAGATATTATACAATAAAATCAACTAGTTAGTCCTTTTATTTTATTGTGTTCGATAATGAGACATTTCATGTCGGTTTTGTGTATTATTATAAGAAGCGACATTATTGAGCGAGTTTTCTTAACTTTTGGGTTCCGCAGCATGAACAATGGCATTGAACAAGATATTCTCTCGTTAACGGCTTCTTAATACTCAGGACAGGTACAAGATAAAGCCATTGGTTGGAATCAGAAATAAGTAAGTTATAGGGGTTTCATTCGACTTGTTAAAAAAATGATTCCCGAATTCCCGAAATACAGTATGACTTGGGTTCGGCCACTTATAGCCACCATGCTTCAACATCTTAATGAAGTCACAAATGAACACAGTCATCAAAGGCCCATGCCTACAAGCATTCTCCTCAAAGCGTCCTCTTTTTTTTTTTTTTCTCTTGCAATAGTTGAAAAACAATTTCTATTAAAACAGACTTCTTTTTGTAAAGTAAAAGCTTAATAATAGTGAAGTTTTTTACATTATGAAAGAAAAAGATAAGCAAATTTTATTCATATACGTGTAGCTCTTTTTTCCCCCACGATATTTATAAACATTGGGTCCCAATATACAAATGGATAAAATGGTAAGAGTCTAACGAGAGGCCGTCTCTAGATAACGTAAGAAAGCTACAAAACTCAACATGTGAATATTTGAGGGAAAGTTTTAAGTGAATGGACAAAGAAAATACCCTCTCTATTATGAATCGTTTTTAAGGGCAAAAAAAACGGGAGAAAAATGACAAAGAGGAGTGAGTCAATTTCAAATTAAAAACGTATAAAGCAAACAAAAGAGACACTTAATTATTCTCATTCATCTGTAAAAGTAACCATATTTTTAAAGCAAAATTTCTAAATTCCGTTATGTAGCCATTGAATTCCATTTAATCATTTATGGAAATATTAACCAATGATGACAATTTCTTGCTGGTTATGAACCTTTCCCATTATTTCCTTTAAACTGATGCGTTCATCTTCACAAATATTTAGTCCTCATTTAGCAATTGCTTTTAATTCATTACAGTAATCTTTCATGAAGACAACAAACAACTCATCTTTGTCCTCATTCTTATCTACACACCATCTATTATCTTATTTTAATTCTTCCTTTCTCACTATAAAGAATTTTTGTATAAGCAGTTTGACCCCTCTAGTTAAACAAAAATTGGTTATAGTGAGTGATAATATTTTGGTCTTAATTATAATCGCCATTTTTTTCTTCCTCATGTTTTCTACTCATTTTCACTAAGTCACACATCGCAAACATTAGCATGACGATGCACTTGGTAACATATATTCAAGTAGAAAAGATGTTACGTATAATAGGTCAATGCATGTGTTTCGATAGTTATGAAATTTCTTAGTCATATTCCGCCATTTGATATTATTGTAAATAGTTTTCCATAAACGCATGACGTTTATTGAACACACATTGACCTATTACGTAACATCTCTTTTTTTTTTCTTTTTTTTTTTTTCGTTTTTGCTATGCTATTATTTGATCTTAGTTATTGGGATAACGTGTGACTTACATGGAAAATCTCCGAAAAAAACAAAATTCAAGAAAAAGTTACTAAGGCCACGCCGGTTTTAGCTGCGTCCTGCGTGGAGTGGTTCGTAACATTTTCTAGGACAGGCTGAACATGAATGAGCATGTCTCCACTACTTAGTAAGACTCGCACTGATCACAACTTTTAACTCTAAAAAAAAAGAAATAGTTTTCGGCGATTGATTAGATTGAAATTAATATATGTCTATCATCATACTTTAATCGCTGCATTTGAACGTATGATCATAATGGGTCCATTTAGAGATGACGGATGTGTGATGATTAGAGTGATGTAAAGGTCAAAACTACATGAACTCCATTTCTTAAACCTTAACTTTCTTACCATTGGTGCTAGCCATTCCGACGTGGACCAATCAGATTTCTTCTACAAAGCTTAAAAAACTACATCACTTTTTTCTCTCAAATTTTTGTTTTTTAACTTTTAGAAAGGGAAAATAGTAAAAAGAGGGCATGAAATTCAACAAACCCTATGAAGAAAATGACTTTTCTTAGTTCTATTAATAGTCTATCTCCCTCTCTCTCTGCAGATCTGTTACTTCATTTTCTCTTCCTTTTATTTCTTTTAGATTCCATTTAGCCTTGAAAAGTTTTCTTATACATTCTCTCTGCTCAAAAACTCTTTTCTCTTTCCATACTTGTAAAGAAACAAGAGAGCTTTCTTCTCTTTTTCCTTTGCACAGCATTGCAGCTTCGATAACTAAATGGGGAGACATTCTTGTTGTTACAAACAAAAGCTGAGAAAAGGGCTTTGGTCTCCTGAAGAAGACGAGAAGCTTCTCAATCACATCACTAATCACGGCCATGGCTGCTGGAGCTCTGTTCCTAAACTCGCTGGTAAACATTTTCTTCCTTAATTCCCATAATATACTATTAGAAAGCTGCTTTTTGTAATGAGAAAAAATTGAGTCTACTACACAGGTTTACAGAGATGCGGTAAGAGTTGTAGACTAAGATGGATCAATTACTTGAGACCTGATTTAAAGAGAGGAGCTTTTTCTCCAGAGGAAGAGAATCTCATCGTCGAACTTCACGCTGTCCTAGGAAACAGGTAACAATTACTTACCAACGATAATGCTGTCAGAGAAAACAGAGGATCATGTTTATGTCTTAACGATAAGTCTCCTCTGTTTTAACAACGTCTTAAGTCTCCTCTGTTTTTGGCTCTGCTCTGTTTTTTAATCAGATGGTCACAAATTGCGTCAAGGCTTCCGGGTAGAACCGACAACGAGATCAAGAATCTATGGAACTCAAGCATCAAGAAGAAACTAAAACAGAGAGGTATTGACCCAAACACACACAAACCCATCTCCGAAGTTGAGAGCTTTAGCGACCAAGACAAACCAACAACAAGCAACAACAAAAGAAGCGGTAACGACAACAAGTCTCCTAGTTCCTCCTCTGCGACTAATCAAGACTTCTTCCTCGAAAGGCCATCTGATTTCTCCGACTTCTTCGGTTTTCAGAAGCTTAACTTCAACTCCAATCTCGGCCTCTCTGTTACAACTGATCCTTCACTCTGCTCTATGATTCCGCCGCAGTTTAGCTCCGGAAACATGGTTGGTTCTGTCTTTCAGACGCCGGTATGCGTAAAGCCATCAATTAGTCTTCCCCAAGACAATAGTTCGAGTCCTGTCTCCGGAGGAGAACATGTGAAATTGGCTGCATCAAATTGGGAGTTTCAGACAAACAACAACACCTCAAACTTCTTCGACAATGGCGGATTCTCATGGTCAATCCCAAACTCTTCTTCTTCACAAGTCAAACAAAATCACAACTTCGAAGAAATAAAATGGTCAGAGTATTTGAACACACCGTTCTTCATCGGGAGCACTGTACAGAGCCAAAGCTCTCAACCAATCTACATTAAATCTGAGACAGATTACTTAGCCAATGTTTCGAACATGGCAGATCCTTGGAGCCAAAGCCAAAACGAGAACTTGGGCACAACTGAAGCTAGTGACGTGTTCTCCAAGGATCTTCAGAGAATGGCCGTCTCTTTTGGTCAGTCCCTTTAGCTTTTTTTTCTCTTTTTTTCTTTCTTAATTCTAACAGATGTAGAAGAACAAAAAGATATACAATATACATACAATACGTACAGTGGATTGAAGTGTTCTGTATATTTCATGGGTTAAAAAAAAAAAAAAGCGAGCTGTCTTTATTTTTATGTTTATTTTTGAAGTGTGTTCTTTACGTCAAATATTCTTCTTTCTTTTGCAAACCTTTCAATATCATACTATATACTTTTTTGTTTTGTTTTGTTATAAAGATTTATGTGTAGTAAGTATTTTTGATGATTCATCAGAGAGGTCTGTGTTTGCCATTAATCCGTTGAAGAACAATGATGAACGTAAATAAATCTGCTTCTGTCTGTTTCCGTGAACGAATTGTGATCCATAGTCACATCCTTCATCATTTTTCAGACCTGTAATGAATTAAACGACAAAAGAAAACATAAAATTAAAAAAAACAAAAATATGATAAATAAAACTCAAGTGGGATATTAGCTCAACTAATATATGAGAAGAAGGGGTACACCTTTTTTTTCTTCTAAAAGGACCCAAGTTTAAAATACGTATTTAGGAAAATGATTTACGTAAAGTTTTCTGAATTCAATTATTATTACTTTCACTGTGTCGATATGTTTAGTCTTCTTGTCTGTCTGTGCTTTTAACAAGAGTCTTGTCAGAGAATTGGAATTGTCCCCATTGACCAGAAACTTATGTTTTGGCCGGCGTCGGAATATTCTTTCGCCGTGGAAAATTCGGAATAGCTCGCGGATTTGACCTTAATTAATAAACATGTAGGAAGTGATGGGATGGTTTTCAAATTTTATTATCCTTAAGTCAATTAAATTACTTTATAACACTATCTTTTAATTTTCCAATCCAAAACAAACACTTTTTTACTTTTAGAAATAACCTAACGCAATAACTCGACCGGTAAGTAAAATAGTGCTGAAATGTTTGTTTGACTTTAAAGTTAGTCTAATTTCAACGTTAAAATGTCAGGAAGAAAAATATTTAGAATTTGGCAGAAAAAAATAAAAATAAATCAATTTGCTCAAATAAAAGATTAAACATGTTACATGTATATATATGCCAGAAAGTTTAATCGGCTGGGTGAAGATTTAAAAGATATCATGAAATATGCATTTCCGTTATAATAAAGGTTTAGTGGAACGCGAGAGTGCATGTGAAACGAATAATTGGTGCTACATTAAACCAAATAACCAATCATTGTGTTAGCCTTTGATTGGCGTATGTTATGTAAGGATGATGATTAACAGAAACACTTGTCGCGGTTTGTTAATTATTAGTGATTAAATAAAGATATACTTGTGAGTAAAGAANGGGGGGAAAAAAAAAAAAAAAAAAAAAGAGAATGTCGTGGAATCTTTGCTTGCCTTTTTTTTTTAATCTCGTATGATTTGTTCACTTAATATCTATATAGTTGACGTCGGTCGAGTTACGACTTACGAGTATGTTATATACAACGACGTTCGGAAATTCTGAAAATATGTTGGCCACTAGTCACGATATGCTGATATTATTAGACAAATACCATTCTTTCATTTTCGATAGTGAAACTTGGGAGATCTCTTGTGCGTAAAGAAATAGAGAAAAAAAAACCTTGGACGTCTTATGACTATATGGATTGATAAGGACAATGATACAACAACTACATGTATATAATATTCCTTCTCTGCCTTTGTATTAAAACGTCAATTTTAGTTGATGTGGGTGAAATAAAACAAACATTTCATAATGACGATTTTTGATAATGTCTCGAGGATAATCATACTCTACGATCGAGCTTTTCTTTCGAAATACCAGTCTCCAACTGCTACAGCAATCCCCTGTTTTCGTTTTTTCCAACAACAAGGTACAAGCATTATTTTTGTACTTTTGCTTTCAAATCAAAGCAGTGTGTGATCGAAAAAATATGAGAATCATGATCAAAGAGTGGTAGGTTTCATGAAAACTTATCTATCATTCTTACCTTCCAAGAATTTCTTCTGAGAGGGAGTGCACCTGAAGCTAAAGCTACAGTTATGCCAACTGCCACTCGGATCAGCAGATGGTGGAGCTAAGCTATTTCCAATCTACAAAGAAACAAGATAGTTCAAGACAAGCAAATTAAACTCCCATTTTCCATCATATACAAGAATCCAAAGATAGAGATGTATAGAGTTATAAATAACCTGCCACGCATCAACACCGGAGTTGAGAATAAACAACGGGGTCTTGACTTGGTTGATTATGTATTGAGGGAAGAAACACTGAGGGATATTGCAAGTAGGTTACGTAAATGAGGAACCATATAGCATCATTATAATTAACACAAACACAATATTTATAAGCTCAGCAATGACTTTACCAAACTTGGACTGATATGGCTTGTGCAGGTGCGAGGAAGCGTGTTTTGCAAACCCTAGAAGTTAAAATGTAACAATTTTGGATTAGCGTTCAACGATCTCTCTACATATATCATCATCATCAAGACATCGTAACGTTATACTCGTACCTGGGTGTTTACAACACCAGAATACATACGCCTTATAGAATGACCTCCAGATACATCAACGCTTGAGTTACAAACAAGACATAATCAGTCACACAACCAATCCATATACTAAATTTCATGAAAAACAAAAATACTATACTCACGCATCGAGGAAGAAACCAGCATCGCTCATGCATTTTACTTTGGTGGTAGGAGGAAACAAGTCATTGAAATCATCGCATCGTAAAATAGCTGCAAGACCGCCAGCAGAACATCCGTTGAGCAGAGCCTTAAACGTAGTATAAATACATATTTGTTAACACAACTTAGGGTTAAAAACATAGTGATAATTGTAAAATATGAAATATATAAATATACCTGTTTTGCCTGTCGCATTCCCTTCGCCATCAAATCTTCCATGACAGCTAAAAATATACGCTTTCCTCTAAACTGAAGTTGCGCCGCCTAATTGTAAGCAAAACCATAGGAATCTAAAGATATTAGTGAAATATATCAAGATCATGTATATATATATATATATATTTATAAAAAACTTAATTGGCTAACCTTGTTTTCGCTATCACCGCCAAAGGATGCGCCATCACAATACCGGACTTTTACTTTGTTCCAGTTGTAGAAATCTGCAACATTGATTTGTAACAAAAATACTCATTAACGATTTCACCAACATATATTACATTTTTGTTATACAATGGATCGATCTTGAGAAAAACCTGGATTCTCAGCGGCTTTGTTGCTTAGTATCCCTGTAAACGCCAACTCTTTCTCCATTAAGGTAGACGATCCATAACCACTATGCTTACGGTTCTGACAATCTTTTATGCTGGTACACCACGCACCTCCCTTTCAACCAAATTATACCCTTATTTACGATTATGGGTATACGTAACTCTATACAAAAAGTCCAAAAGAGCTAGCCTATATCTTAAGTAAGAACCTGTAACTGAATGATCCAATTGTTTGCTCCTGAACCATAACCTCGATACAAATGATATCCAGGCACTGACCCATCCAGACACACTGCCATAAATAATAATGTATCCTTGTCTCATGATAATGTCAATCAAGAACTTTATAATGATGTATATATACTATATAATTTGGGTTTGCATGTTATATTTTTTCCTAAATATATTACAAAAAAAAATCAACGGTTCAGTTTAAGCATTCGAAAACTGTTCAATTTAAACATTCGACATCTAAATCTCAATTGAAATGAATGGGAATAAGATATATAGTTACCCGCTCCTTTAGCAGCATCGGCTTGGACAAGAGTGAGTCCTACCATCAGAACATTAGCATTTGTTCCATTGAAATCGTTTAACATTCCTATTTCATCAAAACCCGTTTCCCCATTTGCAAGAATGTTGAAGAGAATGAGTAATCCTGCGAGACTCCAACCCCCCAAAAACGTTTTCATTGTTTTCCTCTCAATGAATTTGAACGAAATGAATACGCATGAAAGTGGTCAGTGTTACAAGCTGAGAAGAAAGCATCGAACCTGGTCTTTTATATAAACAGGTTTTTGTTATGGAAACAAAATTACAATGAAGACCAGAATGTGAGAAGATAATTTGAATTAAACTACCAGTCAATGGAGAGATTTTATTAGTATATTTTGTTTCATTAATTAGATTTCGTGAATCATAATCTTGCCATTCAGATACTAAAGGATATGACTGACAGATTGAATAAATCTAAGCTTGATATGTATAACCAAAACCTCCTTCTTGATTGACACCACAGTTTGTGGACCTCATTTGATCATTAGGGTTTATTAACTATTATTTTATTATAATCTCTTTGTAAAATTTACACCATTATTCCTTTAATATTCAGACATATTAGATTTCATTAGATATTTCCATATTTCTTTTCACAAATATCAACAGAACAGAAAGTCATAGGAATATTCAAACATTTTGAAAAATGAAGATAATACAAATAAACAAAATGGCCTTGAAAAGTGAAAAAGAATTTTCAGATGCTTGAAAGAGTTCAGAAGCTACGAGACAAAGATTTAATGCAAAAAATTAGTGAAAAATGTCTTCAGTAATTGTGATTAAGCTTTCAATCGGCGTTGAAAATATATATGTATGTACCCAAATACTTTATTTGATCAAATAATCGAAAATTAGATTTCCTTGCCAATTTTTTTGAAGATGAATACAATATATATAAAAGAAAACAAATGTAAAATAATTGTCTCAAATCATTTTTTTTTTCTATTTCGTTGGGTCATTAAATCATTGTTGGGACTGATTTTTAAGCGAAATTTCAAATCAACCTTTCTCTTTCTTTCTATTTTGAGTTTTTCAACAATCAACCTTTTCTATTTTGGTCGCAAAAAAAAATCTGGAGAAAAACTTTAAACAATCTTTTCGCTAATAAAATGCAACCAATTCTACTTAAATCTTTTCTCATGTTAGTATTAAAAAATAAAATTATTTTCTATCTAGAAATTCAAGTTTGGCTCCCGAAATAAAAAAACGCCACCGTGTAGCGCCAACGACCAAATAAAAAAAAGAAAGAAACGATTTTGATGTGGCCTCTCTTCAATGCATAACGCGTCATCTTAGATGAGGGTTTTAAACACCAAAGCCCAAACTAAAAAAATTATCGATACACCTAACCCAACCCATTAAAGACGACTCCTAGCTTCTCTCACGCGCTTCACAACGCTCGTGAAAAGAAATTAACCCCTTTAAAATTAAACACGGTCGTTGCAGAGAAACGGTGAGGCACGAGCGTGTGTTTAATATGATATGATACTCCTCCCACCACGCCACGATGATCAAAATAGGATGCTATACAAGTTTGAAAAGCCAAACAAAATCGAAGCACACTTTTGTAAATTAGCTTTAAATATAATAGACAGATTAAGACAAACAGTTATTACCTGATACACATTATTTTATTACATATTAGGTAATAATAATTCAAATTTTTTTATAAACGCATTAATATTAGGCGTGCCGTGTAATACCAAAACTAATGTGAAGCCCCCTGATCCACCCGTTTAGTATACGTTGACCTTTGACGTTTGTGTATATATAGATTTTTTTTTTGACAGAGGAGAAGGAGAAAGTGAAGAGTGGCATGTTGCTTGCTTTGTCTTCTCAGCGAGAAAAGTCATACTCTCTTCAATTCTCTTTTCCTCTTCCTTTATAAACAATAATTCTCAACTTGTTGTTACAGCCCCACCACCACCAACACCTCTTTTACCAAGCAATGGGTTCTTCTTCACCAACTCAAACTCTCCTCCTCCTCCTCATCGGTCTCACCGTCTTCATCTCCGCTTCCGCAGATCCGGACAACCTCCAAGATCTCTGCGTCGCTGATCTCTCCTCCGGTATATATATTCTTTAATATATAAAAAAATCTCTGTTTTGTTCTCTGTTCCACTTACCTAAAAAGTTAAAGCTTCAATTTTTATTCTCTGTTTGCAGGAATCAAGATCAATGGCTTTCCTTGTAAAGACGCAGCTGCAGTAACATCAGCTGATTTCTTCTCACAAGGAATAGCTAATCCAGGTCTCACAAACAACACATTCGGGGCCTTGGTCACTGGAGCTAACGTTATGACAATCCCTGGACTCAACACACTTGGTGTCTCTCTCGCTCGTATTGACTACGCACCTGGTGGTTTAAACCCACCTCACACCCACCCACGTGCCACTGAAGTCGTGTTTGTCCTCGAAGGAGAACTCGACGTTGGGTTCCTCACTACTGCCAATAAGCTCATCTCTCAATCTATCAAGAAAGGAGATGTCTTTGCTTTCCCTAAAGGACTTGTTCATTTCCAGAAGAACAATGGTCGTGTTCCTGCCTCTGTTCTTTCAGCTTTCAATAGTCAGCTTCCTGGAACTCAGTCTCTTGGTGCTACTTTGTTTGGTTCCACTCCCCCTGTTCCTGACAACATCTTGGCTCAAGCCTTCCAGACATCTTCTGGAACTGTCAAACACATCAAATCCAAGTTCCAACCCAAGAAATGATCTCTTTTGTATTCATTACAGTTTATTTTTTCTTCCGGTTCTGTTTGATAAAGGAAAGATCTTTTTTTTTCTCCTTTGATTTGTCTTATGTAATAAGAAACAATAACTGATGATCTTTCACTGTGCATTTTGAGCTCCATTGTCTCATGTATCATTGTTATCTTCTGTATAATCCAATTTTGTTTAGTTTTGTTCTAAAGTTGACTAAAAACAGGTAAGAAGTCGAGGTTGATCTACTCTAGAAGCTTTCAAATAGAGATATGAAAACAGGTAAGCTACCTTGAGATAAAATAATCAACTTGAGAGACTCTTACGTATGGGCTTAATATAAAACTGATTAAATAAATAATAAGATCATACTTCCCCATGTGCTTCTTAATTCAAAACTAAGTGTACTCCATATGGCCAGCTAATTAGATCTCTGTAGAAGTTTAGAAGTCTGAACTCTTCTTCATGGAGTTAAGCTAAAGCTAATTTTCAACCAAGAACTCTTGCAAAATGGTCAAGGATTATACATTACCTCTAAACTCTGGCTTCTTGTAACTTTAAAATTTGGTAAGATCTGAATGGAACTTTATAAGGAGGAGATTGTCAGACTAAGAGTATTTGTTTTGAGACCGTGACTGAACTTATTTCCCTCATACATCAGCTTTTGAATGATACATCATGAAACCAAAACATTCGAGAGGAGATAGATATGCATACATATATTACAGCTTCAGAGAAGAGTTCACAGAAGATGTAAATGGATGGATATATCATCGTTATTGAAATTTGAAACCGAAAACAAAAAGCGAGAAAGAAAGGAACAAACAAAGAAAATCCAGTGACTATTGACCCCTTCTCTTTTGGGGACTACTTGTTTGCTGCAGCGAGTTCTGCAGAGATAATGAAACTTGATTTCTCAGCTTGTCTCAAGTACTGAACATCTCCATTCATCAGCTTCACCAGTTTCCGGCTAACCATCAAACTCAAACCTTCTTCTGACACATCTTCCTCAGTCCCAAACATTTGGTTTAGTAAAAACTCGGGTATCCCTGCTCCCGTATGCGTTAACCTGTTTTCATCAACCCAATATCCTCAATGCACATTTTCTCCAACATCATAGTGTGCATTCTGATTAAGAATATTTTACCTGATCTCTAAATAAGCAAGATGCACAGAACGCCCAAACTGATCCTTCCTCAAGGAAGCTGTAACAGTTAGCTGACCTCCGGATGGTGTAAAGTTAACAGACATCAGCATGAAATCTGCCAAGACTTGTTGAAGCCTAATACTGTCTCCATACAAAGTATCAGACATTACTTCTTCTCCGGTCTCATTTGTTATTCGAACACTCTTTCCGTTACTCTTCATCATCACTTGACTTGTGGAAGCAGTCAACACTTCGTTTAAGCTGAACTCTTTCATTTCCAGATCCAAACACCTGCGCAGTCAAATCTCAACATAAGAAAGCAGGTTAACTTTTTAAAAGATAAGAAACTTTGATTCTTGCATACCCTTCAATAATGCTTTCAAGATCCGAATCATCAAGGATCTTGCTTAGTTGCTTCTGACATAACGCGCTAGTTTGCAAAATCTGTCTCTGCTCTGGTCCTAATTCAGTGCCCTCTATCATTTTCCTTGTAAACATAATCCCAGATAGCGGATTCCGGATCTGTCTTTTGATGTATGCTAGAGCCTTTAGTCTCTTCACTGCGGTTCTCTCAGCTAGACGCTGAACATGGAGCGCTTGCTGCAGCTCATGGCTGGCAAGTTGCAGGAAACAGAAGACACCTGTCACTACACCTTCCCTGTCCAGTTTCTTACTCACACACAACAGACACTCTACATACTTGCCACCTCTTGTAAAGAAAGCAAACGACACTTTCTCTGGATCTTGACTGGTCACAGCGTTGTTCAGCACAATCCCAAGGTTTACAAAAGCTTCTTGATTCTTTAGACGACAACATGACTTCTGCGTCCCAAAGACTTCTCCTAAGAGCATCTTGTCTATCACTTCCTCTCGCTTCAAACCGGTTAACTTTGACATTGCTGGATTCCACTCTGTGCACCATCCAAACTCATCGGTGCCAAATATGGGCGGGATCAGCGGGTTTGGATTTTGGATAATCGCCTTGTAATCACCTTCAATCCGAGTAAACTTGTCCATCACAGTCTTCTGGCCAGTAAGATCATGGGCTACAAAACACACCCCTACCACGTTTTCATGGAGATCTCTACTTGCACATGCATTTACAACTAAACTTATTGGACCAGCATCAGCTCTGGTCAGTTGTGTCTTGATTTCAAATTGGACATTCTGCTCCTCGGTTCCTGCATAGATAAGCAAGTGAAGTTTATAGACTCAGCTTCATTTTTTTAGAGAGAAAAAAGGGAAACCAACATACATGATTCATCATTCAGAATCAGAAACAACACATTGCACCAAGTCTCTTCGACCATGATTCTCAATTGAAACTTGAAAAGTGCAATCTAGTTGGAAGATTCTTAGCAACTCAGCATAACTTTGGAAGAGAGTTTACCTTCTAATGCATTCTCTAGCATCCTTTTAACGATTTCCACCGAAGAATCTTCAACAAGTATGAGGAGATGCTTCCCAATTGCTTCATCAACCGAAAGACCAGTCAGCTCAGCAATTTTCGTGTTCCAGCCATTAACCAATCCATCAGAATCAACCGCCAATATTGGCACCGTAGCAGTCTCAATTAAACGAACCATCTCACTGGTCACAGCTTCTAGTTCTTGTATACCATCAATTTTGAGATCATTTAGCTTAGAGTGAATGACCTTTGTATTCACATCAGTAGTCTCACCATCCTTGAAAGCATTCCTCAGAATAAGCTGCAAGGAGTGTATTGCATCCATCTCATAGTCCTTCCAAGGTAAACTCCTTGTCTTGACCACTTCAAGGAAAGCCTTGAACGATGACCTCGGGTGCATTCTCCTTGCATCATCCCTATCATCTGGATCATGCTTGGCACCTCCCCATCTCACTTCACCAGCGGTATGAGAACGGAACCAGAAAATCATGTCTTTCGATGATATCCTTACAGCCGCCATTCCACATACCGAGTCCCCAAGAGACAGAGCCCTTGGAAACCCAGCGTCATGCAAACTATCAGTGCTCAAACCTGTTGAATCCGTGTGGTATTCACACAACCATGAAGCTATCTCCTGCAGATGGAACTCACTTGGAGTTGTTCCCAGTTTCCATACCTTGTCTTTATACAAGAGTGCTGCTCCATCACATTTTACAAGGTCCATTATGTTGGGGCTCTGCGACACAATACCCAGTGGAGCATCACGCATCAACATATCACACAAGAGTGTCTGTGTGCGCAAAATGTTCTTCTCCACAATCTGGTTCTCCAGTTCCACCTCCTTATTGACGTGTATGGCAAACACTTGAGCTAGAAACTCACATGCATACCTGAGAGGAAATGGAACAAACCTTGGAGTCGTATTATGACAAACCACTAAACCCCATAATCTCTTTCTCTTCTGAGGCTGTGCGGTAGAATCAGGAGCATCCCCTTCTCCATCTTCTTCATTAACTACAACCGCCATAACCAGAGATGCAATTGAATCCATGTTGGCCATGTACTGCAAATGGCAGCTGTGCGGTGCTCTGAGGGTAGAGCCACACAAGGTAAGATCAAAGGAAAGCTTTTCATCTTGAAGCACCCTAGCATGTTTTGCATTGCAATCAACGATCATCCGGACCTTGTTCTTCATAAACAGAAAACGGGCTGCCTGAGGGATGTCAGTGGCTGGATAATGCAGACCAAGATAAGGCTCTAGCCCAGGTTTTGTAACCTCGGAGACAACCTCACCGTGATCATCTTCATGAAACTTATAAGCCATCACCCTGTCATACCCCGTGAGTTCAAAAACCTCCTGTGCCATTGTATCACAAAGCCTTTCCATGCTTCCACTGGGCAAAGATTGCAGCCTAGTGATTGCTTTGGCAGCGAGCTTATATGATTGTAAGGCACCAGCAGCTGTCATGGGAACTTCATAAGGCTTTACCGGTTCAAAGTCGACAATGATGCTCCCTGTAACCCTGTGGACAATCGCATAAAAGGGTTTTGCAGAAGTCTTGCAGTGCACAAGAATGGGATTCAACAAGGATACATCTCCAAATCCAAGAGCTTTCTGCAATGCAGAGGCACTAGGAGCTGTGAAAAGACTCCTTATATCTGTCCCAATGCCTAGAACAGGGTGCTCGCCAACACTAGGAACTGCATGACTGGTCATTGTCAACAACTCGGGAGCATTCTCGCTGTATGCAATGACTTTGAAAGTCTTCTCATCCAAGGCAAGCAAACAACCAAAGGGCTGAATCAGCTTTCCCTTCTGTATGTGATGAAGATAGGTCGTGGTCACCTTGTCAGACCTTGGTGGCTGGTTCTCCACAACCGGGCCAGTGACACGAACTGAGGTTGAGTAATCAAAGGAACTGCCTGACTCCTCAAAATCAGCATGGAGCTTCGCATCTACAGTGGTCTGCGCAATGATTCTAGCGCTGTGCCTTGATCGCCTAGAGCCCTCAGAGGACTGACTTGGCCTAGACCCTGACATTTTTTTCCTGACACAGATACAAGAAAACAAAATTTAAGTGCAAAACTCTGCTAAGGAGACAACACAAAAGCATTCTTCACCAATCATACAAGAAAATGCATAAGGATAAACTTGAAACACTAAGAACCAATTAAGAATTTCAAACAAAGTTGTCGCTACAGGCCTAAGTTCCTTTCAAAGCAAAAAGAGGCATGTACTACTAGAGTAACTCCATCGAGAAAGTCTGCCTAGCTAAACCCAAAAACAGGATACAAGAGGTGCAGGGATCATCCTGCTATATTCCACTGTTCAATGATTTACCATTCTCAAAGCAACTAAACCAACTTAATTAATTATGATGTGTAAGGACATAGCTAAGGAGTCAAATTCCATGAACACTACCAATCTTAAGTCATCCTACAACCCAAAATCAACAAGATGTCGACACAAATGGTAATTGATACTCAAACTCAACAGGGACCATCAAGTTGACAAATACTAACAATAACGAGGATCAGAGCAAAATCTGCCTGTCAACATCCAAAACAGAGATAATACATAAAGTAGACTTAATATAAACTCTTGGGTGTCTCTATAGCTATACCTTTCGGAAAGGACTAATAAAGTCCCACAGCGAAAGCAATCGTAAAAGTGAAGAGAGCTAAGAGGATGCGATGAATTGGTTGCTTCTTCTCATAAATGATCACAGACTACAAAACCAAACACACATCAAGCCAGATCAAAAAGAGACCTAAAAAAAAAAAATCTTTATTCACCAAACAAAAAAAAATATATATTACGGACTGTATTGATGACAAGAGAGAAATAGCTTTAACTAAATTAAGTAAGGACTAATCACAAAACGCAACCCCGAGAAGAGCTTACACAAGTAAGAAGAGTGAGACTAGTTGCTGCTAAGCTCTATAAGCAGAAAACAATCGAAGGAAGCTTCAATATATATATATATATATAAATGAATAAATAAAGAAAGGAGGAAACTTGGGGAAAGGGAAAGTAGCTACCTTTAAGAAAGAAGAAAGAAGAGAGAAGAAGAAGATTCAAGAAACCATGATCAGATCTTGTCTAGTGACACTCTTGAGAAGCTCTTTATGGGTTATTGTAAATCTAGACCTCGATCACCGCCTCTTCTCTCTCTCTGGTCTGCTGCTACGTCTCTCTACTCTCTATTATTTGTGCTCCCTAACACAGACGACGACGATGAATGGGACCACCCAAATACGTATGCCCATGTCTCAGAGTATGGGCAATTTGCATATATTATAATCGAATATACTTTTTTTTTTTTTTAAAAAAAAGCTTAATTTGGATAAAAGACAAATCTCGCACACTAATCAAAGAACAGGGTCGGCTTCGCCGGTAACATTTTTCTTGCTAAATCAGAACAGTAAGGGAAGATATGAAATACTTAAAAAACAAAAAAAAAGCTTGGTACCTTTTGGGATTCCAAAAAATCAAAAACAAACAAAAAAATAGTTTTTTTTTTAATGAAATTTTAGTTAAGATATTTTTTTAATTTTCACAGATGTGACTAACAACACTGTATAATGAGGGAAAAAAAAAGAACAACTTGAAACTTTTTAAATCAGATTGAAGAGAATCATACAAAGGATAAAGAGGAAAAGTAAAAAAGATTATTAATATAAAAACAAGAAAGAAAGAGAGAGAAAAGATGAGGGAGTAGGGAGGGGGGCAGTTGTTTAATGAAGGCAGTAACCAGAAGTGGAAAGTTGTGTGTTTGGGGAAGACGACAAGGGATCATCTTATGGGCTTCACGTTTTCTCGGCTTTTTGCGTTTTGTAATCTGCTTCTCTTATTAACTTCATTGTTTGGACTTTCCTTTTTTGTTGTATTTGTTTTTTATCAGTTTCCAAATTAACTAATCTGATCTTAATTAAAGTGGAAACCTTTTTTTGTTTTTCTTAATAAGGTCATTAATATATAATAACAAATAGAAACTGAAAACTCCCTAAAAATTATCACCAAACCACGCTCCCATGTCTTCTTATTAGGTATTTGCTTCTATCCTATATTAACTTTCATTTTTTTCACTTAAGTTTGCAGTAGTTGCTGCAATTCTTTTAGTTCGAGATTGTCTAAGATGATCATGTCCAAAAAAGGAATCGACAACGTCTCATCCAGACAGCGCAACTTCGCTTAGATTTCGTGACACAGCTATGTTGGACCAAAAAAGTGTCTTCATAATGCAAATGTCCTCCTACCAAATACATCCATGATCCATTAGACATAGTCATTGGCCCATGTTGCGTGTCTCTAGATTGTCAAAATATCTTATACATCTCATTTCAGGAAGAACACTTGAGAAACAAAACATATACGAGTCTGATGTAGGAAAGGTGTTTATGGCCTAGAACACTCCAATCCTTGCTGATTTGGTGGTTTGGAACTTTAAGACATTTGATTTGAATTTGAACTCTAAAAACAACTGTCCGGTACCATGTGTTACTGTGTTTTCTTTGTTTACCATGCAAGTACCAAGAGTAAAGAAATGGTTGTTTACACAAAGTCCTTGTAGACACACACACACAAAAAAAAAAAAAAACTGTAAAAAAATCAACGTAAAGAGAACAGTTAAATCTGTTAAGCCAATCTTTACAGTTTACAGTAACAACAAATACATGTCAATGGTTACTTATGTATTTTATATAGGAAGCAGAAAAGATGATCGAAAACACACTCTTTGTTGTAAGTAACTTTTGCAAAGACTGATCATCTCTTCTTCAGTTTGATGGAACCATGCACACCAGAGGCAAGGAAAAAACTGGAATGTTCTTTTTTAATGAATCAGTCTCTGCGACTCTGCAAAGCATCCTCGAGATCAAGTTCTAACCCAACACGATTCCTTATAGACGCAGCTGCGTGACAAGACGATGTCATTTTACATACCCTCTCCAGTTCTTTAAACCTCTCACAGTCAAACTTGTGAATCTTCAACAACTTCCTCTGCCTCGACAAGAACAGTCTCTTCATGAAATCCTGATATGTGGGATCTCTCGACGTCATCAAGAAGTAAGCATAACCCACGATGATACCAGTGGCTGTAGCGAAGAAAGTGATTGGTTCCATCACATCCCATGAGAATTCCCAGAAAGTTAATCTAAAAAAGAGCCCAATTTGAACCATGGAAGTAGCCAAACCACACCAAAGAATCTTCCTCACTTGTCTATGGGCAAGAACATCAATCTCTTCTTTCATGATTCTCAGCTTATTGAATTCGTCTTTGATTTGATCCTCCTCTGGATTCTGATCCAAAGGCATCGCTCGTCTAATCAGATCCACCACCTGAATAAATAAATAAAAGGTCCAGATTTTTAGACAAATCAAGAACAGAACAGAACAAAAACAGAGTAAAGTTTTGTTCACTTTTATATGGATTTTTGTTAGACCTTGTCTGGGTGAAGAAAGACTTTATCACGAAAGATCAAGACAACGCCAGCATCGTCAAGAACACGAGCAAAGATATGAGCTTCATCAGGAGATTTAGCGATACCCATTCCTTGAGAAGCTTCTAAAAGCGAAGTGTAAGAGACGACATCTCTATCACCCATACCAATAAGTTTCTTCTTCATGTCTTCAACATTCACAAGCCTCATCAGCTTCTTCGCTTCCGCTATAGTTACATCTTTATTCTCCATCTTCTTCTCTTCCTCCTTCGTTGACGACGGTGTGTTGACGGTGACGCAGCTTCTTGATCCACCCTGATGAACAAGCCATGTCCTTTGTGATGATGAAGCTCTAATGGCGCTGGACATTGCCGTACGCCTTATCAAACCCATTGACCACATTATGGACCCACGAATCTGAAGATCTGAGCTCTAGAATTTTCGAGAAAGCGTTCAAAAAAAAGTTAGGTTCGTAGATCAAAAGATATGAGAATCAAGAAAGAGAAAAGGTGTGTGTGATTAGATTCCCAAACAAAGTGACTTTTAACTACACGTTTAATTATGAATCTCAGATTCTTCTATAATAAAATCCATAAAAGAGATTAGGAAAATCGAAGAAAAAAAAAGGAAAAAGAGAAGAAGCACGAAGCCATTTGCTTTTTTATCTAGCCAATAGCCGTTGTTGACTTGGCATGAAAAATGGCTTTTACATCTCAATCAAATCAAATTTTGATTTTCTTGATAAGAGTATACAATATGATAAATTAAAATTAGTACTAATTTAGTGGGTGGGGGCGTTTTGTTTAATTATATCCAACAACCATTCTGACAAGAAAAACAGATAATGATCCAAACAAAGCCTTGTTTGTTCTGAGAGACCAATCCTTTTCATCGGAGTTGAATTTGACACGGAGTATATACGGATTCATCAAGTTACTTCATTTAGCACATGACAACACAACAACACGTAACTCTGAGTCTCTGACTTAACTGAGTTTTTTTTTATAAAAGAAAAAAGAAAAAAACAAAACAACACCTTACAAATTTATCATATTACGCGGAATGGTTTAATTTTCCAACACGAGTGTACGCAAGCAAACTCTTGTTTAGTTTGTGTAAATTGCATACACAAACATAAATAAATAAATAAAAACCATCACAATCGTTCTGCACCGCCACGGCAATAACAACACTAAATCATTCTACCGGTAATCATTATAAAAATAAAAATAAAATAAATAAAAATAACAATACAAAATGGAATAAACAATTTTTAAGAAATAAAAGAAAAATCTGTAAAAAAATGAACTAAATAGTAAATGGTAACCAAACAATTAAAATATATTTTTAAATATAGTAAATATTAAATAAATCAAATTCAATATTAATACTAATATTACTTCTAATGTATATACAATGAATTTTTCTTTTTTTTAAAAAAATTGTAAATTAAATTTTAGATATGTCATATTAAATATTGATATTTAATATTAACCTACAATACAATTTTAAAAATAATTTAAAATTTTTTAGTTTTTATTTACGATATAAACATGAGTCTTTTAAATTTATTTTACTATTCATATATGGTTTTCAAATAGCCTTAAGATTAGTTCAACATGAAATTCATATCAAAATTATTTTTTCTGTCAATACATTATGAAAATATGAAAATTATTATATTAGAAAATTGAATATTATTAATAAACTTATTTTTTATTTATTTTAAAATATAAAAACAAATTTTAATATTTGTTCTTTTTCTGTTCTATTTGTTCCTCATCAATTTTGAGGAGGAACACTTTTGTTCTATTGTTCCTTATTTTTTTTAGAATGTAGAGTAATGTAAAGGAAAAATTATTACTATCAAATGGTAAAAAATTGTGAAATAGAAAGGAATATCACATTCCTCCTTATTTTTTTTCTAAAATATGGTCACTAATTGAAGCCTAAGTAACAATTTACATTTTGATTGTTTAGAAACCTTTTTTTTTCATTACAATACGGGGGATCTCGAATTCGAATCATCATATATATAAATGTGTGTACATACCTGAAAAGTACTTCAACAGCTTCTTTCTTTGTTTAAAAAAAAAAAAATTCCAGGCACTATCTATCCACCGCTTGAGAGTTTTTGCATTGTTTTGAGAAGAAAAAAGCGAGATTAGTTAAAGTTAATGCTCTCCCTTGTTTGGCCGTTTTTATCTCCTTGAGAATAGCTACGGTCGTTATACGACCTTAAGTCCCCAAGGGCCAAATTCGTTTTTTTTTAAAGCCTTTTATTATATATATATATATATTTTTTTTTATCAGGCAAATATAAAACCCAATTTCAAAGAAATAAAACTACATTATAGGATGTCCCTGGTTAAATATATGACGTAACACACGACTTTCATGAGTTATTATTAATGCTAGATTTTGAGCTGACTTTGCGATAGGTTTAACACTTCCGTAAAATGATAAGTTTAACAAAATATTAACAATGACATGATGACTTGTATTGTAGCTAAGCAGAGATTAGTTAAAATAATACTACTTTAGTTAGCCTGGCTATAAAAACAAGTCATGAAACAGTTTATTAATTTTGCCAATTAGTCTATTAAAAACAAAAAGGAACTGCACAAATCTATTAAAAGACTCTGCCAAATCGTTGCCTTTATGACTCCAATGTGCACGTATATACAGGTAAGAATTCAAGAAAAAACAAATGCAATATGAGATTAGAGAAGGCAACTCTAGTAGTTGAAATGTATTGTTTAGTGTTTAGTAACTTTACTGGACCCTATACAAATCACCTAAGCCCAATTCTTAAGCCCATTAAGGAGTCTCAAGCCCAATCGAGTCGTCTGTACTGCTTCCCAAGAACAAAATCAAAAAGAAGACTTGGAGCAAAGATCTGGCCACCAGAAGAAACACAACGATCGATGAATACGATCGGAAAGTTTGAAAGCTCGATGAAGATGATGACTGCTAAGATGATCCCTGGCTTCCCGACGGCGTTACTTCTCTTCTTCCTGGTTCCGGTGATGATTCCGGTCGGTGAGGCTGTATGGCTAGATGTGCCTCCCACCGGAACAAAGTGTGTATCTGAAGAAATCCAGAGCAATGTCGTCGTTTTGGCTGATTACCTCATCATCTCTGAGGATCATGGCGTCATGCCCACTATCTCCGTCAAGGTAAACTATCTCTTCGATTTCTTGTTCCGATCATCTCTGCATTAATGGTTTTTACTAGAGATCCCTAATTTCAACTGATCCATGAGTCGTTTCCCTCAATTAAAATCACACGTAATTAGGAACGATTGTGAAATTAATGATCGGTCGAAGTTTCCTTTTTTGGGAAATTATGCTCATGATGATAAATTGATTGATGTCTTTCTTTGATTGTTATGATGAGTTTCCGGTTTTAATTTGGATTCGCATTCAAGTTTTGACGTCTATTAATGAAGAGAGTCTCAACTAAGTATACTCTCTCTCTCTCTCTCTCTTTTTGGTATTTGGTTATCATGAGTGTTTTTTTTTTGCTAGTTCCATATAGTTTGATGGATTGTTTTAGATAGTGTCATTGGATTGAGAGCTGTCCTTGAAGTCGAACTTGAAAGATTATCGTATATGGAAAAATCTGGGAATGTAGTGGTCATTGGATTGAGAGCTGTCCTTGAAGTCGAACTTGAAAGATTATCGAATATGGAAAAATCTGGGAATGTAGTGGTCCTGGATAGGTATCCTCGGTTGATTGGCTCTGAGTTTTGAGAAAATGTTTATGGTTGCAGGTGACATCCCCATATGGCAACAATCTGCACCACATGGAAAACGTAACGCATGGCCAGTTTGCATTTACAACCCAAGAATCAGGGAACTACTTGGCGTGCTTCTGGGCTGATGCAAAGAGTCACGGCAACAAAAATGTTAGCATCAACATTGACTGGAAAACTGGAATCGCTGCTAAGGATTGGGCCTCTATCGCTAAGAAAGAGAAGATCGAGGTGAGCAGTGATGCAGAGATTTTACTGTTTCAGAGAGTAGATGCCTATGTTTGTGACATTTTGTGATTTTTGCCTGTTAACATAGGGTGTGGAGCTAGAGATCAGGAAACTAGAAGGTGCAGTCGAAGCCATCCATGAAAATCTTATCTACCTAAGAAACAGGTAAAAATTCTTCACATCTGCATTTACTACTGCTCCTTCTGCCTTCTTTGCTGACAAAAGTTTCGTGGATCAAAATGTTCATTTTTTGTTACAGAGAAGCAGAGATGAGGACAGTGAGTGAGAAAACGAACTCACGGGTGGCTTGGTACAGTATAATGTCGCTGGGTATATGCATCGCTGTCTCTGGTTTACAGGTAGTCTACTTGAAGCAATACTTTGAGAAGAAGAAGCTTATATAGATTCCACTGATCCTTCAATTCATTTTCAAAAGAGTTTCTTCTTAGAGAATAACATCCAATTCTTTCTTGTTTACACGCTTCTTTTTTTTTTTTTTAACTGACGCTGTAAAATTTTGTTCATGGGATTTCCCTGTAGCTTCTCTCTGATATGAATTCATTCTTTCTGATTCATAAAACTGAATATAAAAGATTCATCAAGCAAGCTCCAAATGAAATAGATTTTTCAAGAACCATTGAAATTGTGTGTAATTTGAACTTTTATGTTAGTTTGGGGTGATATCACAAAACGTTTTACAGTTTAAGGGTTAACATCACAATAAATACCTTTGTCGATCAGTTATTATTCAAATGGGTATGTACAAATAAGCCCAACTTTATGAGCCAACAGGCCCGTTTAGAAGGAGAAAAAAACCCTAATCTCCAAAGAGAGGGGAGAGATATAAATAAACCCTAATCACATTTCGCATCCACCAAAGAGACGGAAAAATGCCGGCAGGTCATGGAGTTCGGGCGAGGACGAGGGATCTGTTCGCGAGGCCGTTCAGGAAGAAGGGTTACATTCCACTCTCGACTTACCTAAGGACCTTCAAGGTCGGCGATTACGTCGATGTTAAGGTGAATGGTGCGATCCACAAGGGTATGCCTCACAAGTTCTACCATGGTCGTACTGGTCGCATCTGGAACGTCACCAAACGCGCCGTCGGTGTCGAAGTCAACAAACAGGTCTGATGAACTCTCTCTCTCTCTCTCTCTCTAACGTCCCTTCAACTTTTATCTTGTTGTTGAATTAGGATTGGAGCTTATAGTGAGATTTCAGATTGTTGATCTGATTATTTTATGCTGAAATGTGTGATTGAGCTCGTGAAATGTGTCTTTCTATGCTACAATTGAACTCAGCTTTAGTTTCAGATTCGAAATTTGATAGCTTAGATTTCGTTTAGTCTTGAGCCTTAACATGGTTTGTGTGGCATGAATTGGCCCTTTTTCCATCTTTACATTGGCTCAATACTTAGACTCTTGGTCATTGAACTGCTGGTTTGATTGGTTTCATGACTAATCGCATTGCTGTAGTTTGGCTTCAAATCACCCACTAACATTTCTATACTCAAGTTTTGTCTCTATATATGTTATTTTGTGCTGTACGATTGCCCTAATGACAATAACACAAACCTATTTTGCAATAGCCTAAGTATATCATTTACTGACATGTATGTATGGGGGTGTTTCAGATTGGCAACAGGATCATAAGGAAGAGGATTCATGTGCGTGTGGAGCATGTGCAGCAATCAAGGTGTGCTGAGGAGTTCAAGCTGAGGAAGAAGAAGAACGATGAACTCAAAGCTGCAGCCAAAGCCAATGGTGAGACAATAAGCACCAAGAGACAGCCTAAAGGACCCAAACCAGGATTCATGGTCGAAGGAATGACCTTGGAGACTGTCACTCCAATCCCTTACGATGTCGTCAACGATCTCAAGGGAGGCTATTAGTT
>NC_025687.1:4025285-4031200 GCF_000633955.1 Camelina sativa
CTACTGACCCAAGTCTTCTTCCTTTGATTCTTTAATTTCAATTTGGTTTCTTGGAATAAAAAGAAAGATTGAGAGCAAAGAATACGAATCGTTATTTTGAATCAACATCACGAAACTGACCTCAAATTTTCCAGTTTTGTTACATCAACAAAAAGGCTCCTGTCTTTTTATTTCCCCTGCTTCTATATATCATACATTTGATTTTAGGATTTGTGTTAAATCCAATAAGTTCCAGGATTCTTTGTTCCTCTGTGGGGATTGGTTGTGGTGTGGGGTGCAATTTCATTCTTCAGTGAAGGAAAAGAAGAAAGAAAGATTAGGAGGCTAATAAAAACATACAGTTTCCTGATTCCGATCAGGAAACTGTGGACGGTTCACGGAATCAAGAAACTGTGTAGAATTATGGGCTGCAATTGCACCAAAGGAACACGAGCAAATGATAACGTCGAGAACGACACCATTATCAACAATGTTAATGTGAAAGAGAGACGACGCAAGCCTAATAAAACCTCCAAGAAGAAGAAGAAAAAGTTTGTTTCCTCTAGCAAAGACAACAACAATGTAGGATCAGAGGGAAGCGGTAACAACAACAACAACAACAACAATGACTCCACATTGAGGTTGTTGATACCCATTGCTGATGCCAAGAACAATGATGAGGTTGTTGCGGAGAAGAAGGTGAATCTCGAGAGAAAGTCTTCTAGATCGTTGTTTCAGAGACGTCCCACCAACACTGAGATGGTTGGCAACAACACAGGGACATTGCAACAACCTATGATGACTAGAATATGCAGCATTAGTAATGGGGAAAGAGGTGCTCAGGTTATGGCTGGTTGGCCTTCTTGGTTGGCTTCAGTTGCTGGAGAAGCTATCAATGGGTGGATTCCACGCAAGGCTGATTCTTTCGAGAAGTTGGAAAAGGTAAGGAGGCCTTTTTGTGTGTGTTTTATTACTTTGTGATGATTTGTCTTTTTCTTGTCTTTGTCTTGCAAATTGACATTGTTGGTTACTGTTTAGATTGGACAAGGGACGTATAGCAGTGTTTACAAAGCCAGGGATTTAGAGACGAACCAATTAGTTGCACTGAAGAAAGTGCGGTTTGCTAATACGGATCCCGACAGTGTTAGGTTCATGGCAAGAGAAATAATCATCCTTCGAAGGCTTGACCATCCTAATGTTATGAAGCTTGAGGGTTTGATCACTTCAAGAGTATCAGGGAGTATGTATCTTATATTTGAATATATGGAACACGATCTTGCTGGCCTAGCTTCAACCCCTGGGGTTAACTTCTCCGAGGCACAGGTGTTATTACTATTTCTCCACAATATATATGCATACTATATTATTTTGTGGTTGATAAACGTCTAATGTTATTGTGCTTGGCAGATTAAGTGCTATATGAAACAGTTGCTTCATGGTCTAGAACATTGTCATAGCCGAGGTGTATTGCATCGTGACATCAAGGGCTCTAATCTTCTGCTTGACCAGAGCAATAATCTCAAAATTGGAGATTTCGGTCTTGCCAACTTTTACGGGGGACACCAGAAGCAGCCTCTCACTAGCCGCGTTGTAACTTTGTGGTACCGCCCACCTGAACTATTGCTCGGGTCAACAGACTATGGAGTTACTGTGGATCTGTGGAGCACAGGATGCATACTAGCTGAACTCTTTAATGGGAAGCCTATCATGCCAGGTAGAACCGAGGTAGAACAACTACACAAGATCTTCAAACTTTGTGGCTCACCTTCTGAAGAGTATTGGAAAAAATCGAAACTTCCACATGCCACCATCTTTAAACCTCAACAACCTTACAAAAGGTGTGTAGCCGAGTCATTTAAGAGTCTTCCATCTTCAGCTTTGGCCCTAGTTGAGGTTCTTTTAGCTGTAGAACCAGGTGCCCGTGGAACCACAGATTCTGCCCTTCAAAGCGAGGTAAAAGCACTACCATAACATTCAACTTTGGGTTTGTCTTTACAACATAATGTATATGAAATCATAGATTCTATCTTCTTTAATTCTGATATTTGACTTCGAAATGAAAGTCTATGAACGTTGTATATTGAAAATGTGTGCTTTGTGACTCGCTTTGTTTAGCGGAATGCAGGTTTATATGGTACTTGTCTCACACTTCTTTTCTTTTTCGTTCTGTTCAGTGTTTTACGACAAAGCCTTTTGCAAGTGAGCCCTCAAGTTTACCAAAGTACCAACCGAGAAAGGAAATTGATGTCAAGACTCGAGATGAGGAAGCAAAACGGTAAGATCCAGATTCCACTAGTATCATGGTGTACAAAAATTTTCTGAAGGATATAACATTTTAAAAAAGAACTCTTCTGTGCTGAATGAACACTGACACGTCCCAATTTCCTCTCATTCACCAGAAAGAAAGGCACTAGCAGTAAACAAAATGAGTCAAAACAAGTATCTAAAGGTGCGTCGGCTCCAGATGCCAATGCTGAGTTGCTGACATCAATACAAGTACGTCTGATTCTTGGCATAATACACTTAAAACATATATTATGGTTATATTCATTCATGTGATCCTAAATATCTGACTACTTTCTTGTTTTGTAAAGAAACGTGAAAAGTTCAATCCTGATGAAGATGCAGCTAGATACCGAATAGAACCACTGAAGAGTGGAACTCCACAAGTCGGGAACACTCGTTATGGTGTGTCCTCGGTAAATAGATATGGAGAGAATGTTATGAGGGGTTCCAGCAGGTCTCCTACAAAAGAATTGAGGACACAGCGGTCTTTTGTCCAACGCGGAGCATCCCAATTGACAAGATTCTCAAACTCGGTAGCTGCTAGAGATGGATCACATTTCGCTATAGCAAATCCACGGTGGCTTGAAGATAGTTATAACAATAGCAGGCAGAACGATGGTGATTGGTCCCAACGTTTCCTGGTTAAACCCAAAGGTTATACAAAACACAAAGAAAATATACCGGTAAGAATAACATCCAAACAGTGTAACTGTGCTTTTCTTTGAAACTCTTTGTGGGCTAATGTCTTTTTGGTTATCTTTAGGGTTACGGTGAAAAGACAGAGAGAATGCACTGCTCAGGGCCATTGGTTTCTGCAGGAGGAAACTTAAATGAAATGTTGAAAGAACATGAAAGACAAATTCAGGTAGCAGTTCGCAAAGCTCGGGCGGGTAAGAAGATGAATAGAGATGATAACGGATTGGTTCAAGCGTTTCTCGCTGCAACTGGCAGGTGAAATATCAAATATGTATCACATGTTGAGGTTCTGCAATGTACAGTTAACTGATCTTTAGTGGGGTCGAAAGCTAATATTTGTGTAATCTTTATTGTATTCTTGTTCTTTGTAAAATTTAAAAATTGTGTAGTCTTAGTAGATAGAATCAATAATTATTGTGTGTACTAAATTGATTTCAGTTGCACTAAGCAATCCATTAAACATATGATCCTTTTCAAGATTGAAACTTTTTTAAAACGATCCAACCACCAAGAAACTTAAATAGAAGGCTTCACTCTCTTGCTTCTTGCAGAGCCTGAAATTAGCTGCTGTGTCGTACTCATGTACCCTTATAAATTTCCTTACCTTCATGTCTAAGCATAAACCCAACTTCTGTTTTCATCTCATCAGCATATTTCCTATAAGTATCTAAAAACAAGACTTTAACTTCTGCAGAACCCAAGTTGTTATATTTGAAATCAGACAATGAGGCCTAAAGCAAATCAAAGCCACAAACTCAAGCTTCTCCTTGTTTGTCTTCTTGCCACCTTAATTCTCATTTTCATCTTGAGATCAACTCTGACATCTTCACGGTCACGCCAAACTCCAGAAGATAGGAGATCAGAGCGTTGTTCTGGTGCCTGCAATAAGATACCACGTTCCCTTGCACAAGCCCTGATCCATTACTCGACTTCAGTTATCACACCACAACAAACGCTCAAAGAAATAGCAGTTAGCAGTAGCGTACTCAGCAAGAAGTCACCCTGCAATTTCTTGGTGTTTGGTCTAGGCCATGACAGCCTCATGTGGAGCTCTCTCAACTATGGAGGCCGGACGGTATTTCTTGAAGAAGATGAAGCATGGATAAAACAGATCAAGAGACGGTTTCCAATGCTGGAATCGTACCATGTAACATACGACAGTAAAGTCAATCAAGCCGATAATCTCATAGAAGTTGGGAAAGGACCTGAATGCACAGCCATTGGAGACCCACGGTACTCAATGTGTCAACTAGCACTCAAGGGTTTGCCTGCAGATATCTATGAGACTAGTTGGGATCTAATCATGGTTGACGCACCGACTGGCTACTACGATGAGGCTCCTGGGAGAATGACAGCAATTTACACAGCGGGAATGATGGCGAGGAACAGGAAACAGGGAGGAGAGACCGATGTGTTTGTGCATGATGTGAACAGGGAAATAGAAGNACAAACTCAAGCTTCTCCTTGTTTGTCTTCTTGCCACCTTAATTCTCATTTTAATCTTGAGATCAACTCTGACATCTTCACGGTCACGCCAAACTCCAGAAGATAGGAGATCAGAGCGTTGTTCTGGTGCCTGCAATAAGATACCACGTTCCCTTGCACAAGCCCTGATCCATTACTCGACTTCAGTTATCACACCACAACAAACGCTCAAAGAAATAGCAGTTAGCAGTAGCGTACTCAGCAAGAAGTCACCCTGCAATTTCTTGGTGTTTGGTCTAGGCCATGACAGCCTCATGTGGAGCTCTCTCAACTATGGAGGCCGGACGGTATTTCTTGAAGAAGATGAAGCATGGATAAAACAGATCAAGAGACGGTTTCCAATGCTGGAATCGTACCATGTAACATACGACAGTAAAGTCAATCAAGCCGATAATCTCATAGAAGTTGGGAAAGGACCTGAATGCACAGCCATTGGAGACCCACGGTACTCAATGTGTCAACTAGCACTCAAGGGTTTGCCTGCAGATATCTATGAGACTAGTTGGGATCTAATCATGGTTGACGCACCGACTGGCTACTACGATGAGGCTCCTGGGAGAATGACAGCAATTTACACAGCGGGAATGATGGCGAGGAACAGGAAACAGGGAGGAGAGACCGATGTGTTTGTGCATGATGTGAACAGGGAAATAGAAGACAAGTTCTCTAAGGCTTTCTTGTGCGAAGGGTACATGAAGAAACAGGAAGGGAGACTAAGGCATTTTGTTATCCCTAGCTACAGAGTTGGATTGCAGTCAGAATCAAATAGACTCTTTTGTCCACAATGAATACATGTTACCTTAGATCTCCTCTGTTTCTCCCAATCTGTAACTCTTTATCGTCCTTGTTGTTCTACTTGTTCACTATCAGTATTAAAGAGCCTAGACAATTAAGCTATAGCAAGAAACTAGACTTTCTTAATGCTTAAAATCAAGTTTCTTGTAAATGAGCATTGGCAACTTTGTTTTGGTCCAGTAAAGCTTTACTAGTAAAAGAAATCTAGAAAGCTGATCAGGAGGAAAAAGTAGCATATATGAGCAATATTGTTGTATCGATAAGAAAGAACAGATCTTACCACACAATACCAGAAATAAAAGACAAAAACTCAGCAAAGAAGTCAACAAACTTAACTATCAAGTCTAACTCATAATAAAATACCAAAATCTCTGCAAACTCCCAATCCTTCAACCTCTTGACTTGTAGTTGAAACTTGTCGCACACTTTTAGGCTGGAGGGCAGACACTAGGTGCTGAAATAGGTAAGAGTTCGTTCAGTTTAGTTGACCAGAAACAAAAAGAGTATCCATGCTGCTTCTATTAGGAAGCAATTGTAATGAAATAACTCGCTTTTACCTGGGCACAAAGATAGCGGTTGGACTGCCTGGAGATGGAGGATTCTGCGTCAGCAGTGAAGCATGTGGACCAGCTTTTGAAACATCGTCAGGGTTACTTGCAGAATATATTTCAACC
>NC_025687.1:4031581-4039671 GCF_000633955.1 Camelina sativa
TGAATACATGTTACCTTAGATCTCCTCTGTTTCTCCCAATCTGTAACTCTTTATCGTCCTTGTTGTTCTACTTGTTCACTATCAGTATTAAAGAGCCTAGACAATTAAGCTATAGCAAGAAACTAGACTTTCTTAATGCTTAAAATCAAGTTTCTTGTAAATGAGCATTGGCAACTTTGTTTTGGTCCAGTAAAGCTTTACTAGTAAAAGAAATCTAGAAAGCTGATCAGGAGGAAAAAGTAGCATATATGAGCAATATTGTTGTATCGATAAGAAAGAACAGATCTTACCACACAATACCAGAAATAAAAGACAAAAACTCAGCAAAGAAGTCAACAAACTTAACTATCAAGTCTAACTCATAATAAAATACCAAAATCTCTGCAAACTCCCAATCCTTCAACCTCTTGACTTGTAGTTGAAACTTGTCGCACACTTTTAGGCTGGAGGGCAGACACTAGGTGCTGAAATAGGTAAGAGTTCGTTCAGTTTAGTTGACCAGAAACAAAAAGAGTATCCATGCTGCTTCTATTAGGAAGCAATTGTAATGAAATAACTCGCTTTTACCTGGGCACAAAGATAGCGGTTGGACTGCCTGGAGATGGAGGATTCTGCGTCAGCAGTGAAGCATGTGGACCAGCTTTTGAAACATCGTCAGGGTTACTTGCAGAATATATTTCAACCTCTTCAAGACCAAGTTGTCGCTTGATCAAGTCCATGTTACTCCGAAGGACGTCGAGCTCTCCAAAAGGCAACCTCAAATTTAGAGCCTGAGTGCCAATAGATATTGCCTCGTCCTTCTTGAATTTAAGGAAAGGCATGCAAAGCTTCTGGATTTGTTTGAAGTTATCTGCTTGTCCCTCCTTCTTCAATATCTCCCTTAGTTCTGCAAGTATCTCTGCATCTGGGGCAAAACGACGGGTTTGTTGGTCAAATTTGCTTTGCAGAATCTCAAGGCAGTGAGCTCTCCATCCATCAAATTGCTCATTCACATATACTAGGCCTCTTAACTTCCCCTCTGGCACTGCTGTTACTTGAGCACCTTTCTTACCAGCCTTCTTGGAACCTAAGAGTTGTTTTTGTAGAAGCTTTCTCATTAACACAATAGAATCTTGCAAATATTTGTTTGCACTCTTGAGCACCAAATCTGGCTCAGCTGATGTTGGCCAGCCTGCTGATACCACACAACCTTCCTTCTTCAAAAGTGTCCTCCAAACATATTCTGCAAACTGGGGACAGATTGGTTCAATGAGGCGTGTTTGCACATCCATAAAGGTCAGTATCAAGTCATGGTTCATGCCGCCATGTCCACAAGAGTGTCTATACTCATCTCGAGCAGCTTGCAAGTCGTAAAACCCATTTTTAAGTGCCTCCCTAAACATACAATCTTTGTATGCCTTTTCAGTCAATCTGATAGCAATGTTAATGTCATTTTCAAACACTTTATCAGCATATGTAGATGGAGGTCCTGTCCTTAAAGATGATTCAGCAGCCAGAACTTCTTCCATCCATGTGAGCTCTTTTGTCAGCCGTAAAATTGCAGCATTTGCAGTTTCAAACACAAAATTTGCATCGTCGACACCATCACCAGCATCAGCCAAAGAAAATCTTGTGGCAGTGGCAGAGAATTCTTCAATAGCCTGGCGCAGGGTTCTGAAATTGCCAGTTGACTTTGACATCTTTTCAGAATTCAACATGATGTGACCATTACATCTGATGCCACGTGGCCAGTTACGATTCGCCAATAGTGCAGTGTGGTTGTAGATGAAAAATGTCAAATGATTCTGAATAAGATCTTTTCCTGAAACTCGAAGATCTAGTGGGTACCAGTAATCAAATTCCTGCTTCATCTTACTTAAGACAGCTGATGGAATATCAGATGATTTTGGGTACGGACCATCACAGAAGAGATACTCCCAAACTTCATCATTCATCTGCTGCGGCTGGATCAAAGACTTGCTACCTTTATACATGTCTTCTCCACCGTGAAAGAAATGGGCAACTGTGTAATAGGCCATATACAGAGATGAATCGGACAAGGATTCCACAAGGAACTGTTCATCCCAGGGAATACGAGTTCCTAGACCAAAAGACCGTGAACAAGCCCACTGATTGAGCCAGCTCAAAGTGTGCTCAAAGCCATGCCTTGTTTCTTCAGAATAGAGATTCATTTTTGATAAGCATTCCTCAGCCATATTTCGCCATTCTGTTTCGCCGTAAGTTATGTACCACTGATCTGTGAGAGCCACAACACATTCATCACCTGATCTTGACATCACCGGCTTTTCAGGTTCACTGTATATGATTGCCTCACCACTCTCTATGAGCTTTGTCTTGATAATGGGCTTGATTTCTTGAACTTTCCTACCAACAAACTCTCCAATAAGCATGGTTCCTTCAGTGAATCCTTTCAGGTAAGTCAACCTCTTAGCCTCTACAAGCTTTTCCTTATCATTCTGACTTTTAATTTTCAAATCCAAGCAGACCTTTTCAGCAGCCCTATCCCCAAATTCCGGAATGTTGATAATCGGAATGATTTCAGAGGGCAACCACTCCTGTTTCACACCAAACTTTTTTTGAAAATCAGGCTTGTCGTTTAAATCTTTTAAAGCCATGTAATCATCAGGGGCGTCACTAGGCACACTGGTGACAATGCCAGTACCTTTGTTGGTCAGAATGGTCATCATAGGCAGGGCATAGATGATATCGGTGACTGACAGAGGAGACCTTAACGGGAGTCCAATCAGATCATGCCCAGTCAACTCAACCAAGCAGGATGGCTTCTGAGGGATCTTCGAGAAGTTCTGGTAGGCAAGGTTGAGTGCAGCTCTCTCAGTAAGGATGAAGACATCAGTTTCACTGATTTCATAAGCTCCATATTTGCCATCAGGCAGTACCCAAGCGTTTGTTTGTCCATACATGGTCTCAGGCCTCAAAGTAGCTGCAGCCAAATAAACGTTCTTTCCTTCCAAAGGACCAAGTTTCAGAGGAAATGGCTTGACTACTTCCATCTTTATGAGCGTATACTCTTGAGGCTGAACACCTTCGCCAGTAGCACGGTCGTGATCAGCACAAGGCTGGCCATCTAAAGGTGAGAAGACTGTGTACCTACGGTCTTTGACAATCTTTCCCATAGATTTCAACTTCCTCATCTGCCACCTCACAAAGGCATCGAAAAAGGGATTAACGTCAGTGGTAACAAAAGACCGTCTCCAATCACAACCCAATCCGTACGCCTTGAGATCTTCAACAGCCAACGGGGGAAAGTAATACAACCATTTGTAAGGATCTTGGAACTCCGCAATCTCACTGTCAGTCAAACCGAAACTGCGCATAATCTCCCACTGATAAACCTGTCCACCAGATTTCGCAGCAACCTTGGACTTTTTCCCCTTGAACTGACCAGGTAAAGCTGGTGTATCACTGCTCTCCTCCTCAACTTCTGGAACTGGCTTAGTGTTGTCTTCAGCAGTGAACACAGGAGGGTTACCAAACTGTTGGATCTCACGAGAAAGCTTATCTGCGGAAGCCTTGATTGGCATACCAGTACAATGGAAACCAAATGGTAAAAGCACGTTAGCTCCTCTAAGCCTATGGTAAGCAGAAGCAAAATCAACCTTGGAAAGTGAGAAAGCATGCCCAATGTGTAGATAACCATTCATATACGGGAATGGGAAAGTCGAGAAGAACTTCTCTCCTTCCTTTGGAAGATTCTCACGAGACTCAGCGCTAAACACTTGCTCATCTTCCCACAGTTTTCGAACCGCTACCTCAATCTCAAGAAGACGATCTCTCCTTGAGAAGCTTTTCGAATCAGATGCCATTTCGTGACAGTGCCTACCCCAAACAATAATCCAAAACAAAAAACAAAACCTCAATTCAATGATCGAAACAACAGCAAATCGAGTCCAGACGCTTGGGTGGGGGAGAATCAAAAGAGAAGATTTGAAAGTAGCTGATCTGAGAGAGGATTACCTTAAGGATGAGGAACTTGGAGGAATTACGAATCGAGTCCACCGCGAAAGCAATCGGAGATTTGAGAGAGACTGAGCCAGTTGGGAGATAAGGGGGACTCTGATTTCTAGGGTTTTTGAGGATATCTTTGGATTTAACCGCAGTTACGTCCAAAAGAGAAAGTGACATTGGTTTTATATATTTAGGTTTTCTCTTATTTCCCAATTTCGGTTCAATTATCCGGTTCAACTATCCGGATCAATTATCCGGTTCAACTATCTGGTTCAACTATCCGGTTCAATTATTCGGTTCAATTATTCCGGTTCAATTATTCCGGTTCAGTTATTCGGTTCAATTATCCGGTTCAATTATTCGGTTCAATTTCAATGTTGTTTTTTGTTTCAGACCGTCGAAACTCGAAACCATGCATAACCATTACATGTAAAAAGGCTTCAGGCCACACCCGCATACTAAATACAGTAATGTAAAACTATTAGCTTTAGGTTTCCATGAAAAATTGTTTTCAAGTTTACGTGTCAAACCTAAAATAATGTAGAAACTTCGAGTTGGATTATATAAAATCTGATAAATTGATCTTAATTAACTTTAGTGATCAATAAAATTGTCAAAAATACTCGGAGACCTTTAATCATCAATCAACACACAAGATAAAGAAACCGTAATTAATTTTAAAAAATTCTTGAGACTCTAGTCTTTTAGTATTGAAGACAATACAAATCAAAATATTAAAGTTGTCTTTAAACTAGATTATCACCTTTAGTGTGCTTGCTCTTATCATCTTTCTCATTAGTGTTGCTCTTATCGTCTTTTTTCACTGGATCTTTCTTCTCCACAATCTCTTCTTTTGTTTTCTTCTCACTAGTCCGCTCTCCGCAAACACTGGATAAAACCGCCAAGATTAATATAGCTGCGACTATGAAACACCATCCTATGATTGAGATCGCCATCGTTTTTGAATAATAAAAAGAACAAAAAGAGAGTAAACGCAAAGTAGAATTGTTTTGTGATGATTAAAATTACTTGCTTGTTGATCTGAAAACCATGTATATATATGCGGGAACTGCTGGAAAAACTTGCAAATTTACTATTTTGATAATTGAAAACTTGCTATAAAAGAAGATATTTATTACTTATCGTTTTAATCAGTAACTGGTATATTTCCTTTTCCAAAATTTCTAAATAAACTGATAATTTTTTTTTGTTGTTTTGCCTGTCTTCTTCTTAACTTTCCTTCCAATAACTGATATATTTGCTTTTTTCCTGTCTTCTTGAAAAATGTAAATTGTGTGATTTTGTTAATTTGTTACTATCCTTAGAAAAACCAAACTACAATTTCTGCTCTGTTCATAATTCAAATACTACGTTGGTCTCTTTGTTTATTTCATTTTTTTCTCTTTTGCATTTTTTTAATTATATATTACAACTACCAATCAAAAACTACAAACAATTGCCTAAAAATAATATTTCATTTTTCACAATTTGTATGAACGATTCCATACTCCATAGAATGTCATCTTACAGAGTTGTTAGGATATCTTTGGATTTAACCGCAGTTACGTCCAAAAGAGAAAGTGACATTGGTTTTACATATATTTAGGTTTTCTCTTATTTTCCAATTTCGGTTAAATTATTCGGTTCAATTATCCGGTTTGTTCAATTATCCGGATGAAGAATCCGCTGCCGGAAAACTCTTGGATGATAAAAGAAGCTTCCTCGGAGGTATCGCCACCGATGGTTTCCTCATTTGATGTTCCAGACAAACGACATCCATGATGAGATCTAAGTTGTGTGTCTTATGTTTTGTGGTTGTTTTGGTGTTTGAGAGATGGACGGATGAGTGTAAGATGAAAGATAGGATATTGTGGTGTATATATATATGGGATTGAATATAGATAAAGACATGGGAATAAGTTAAAAACGTATATAAAAATATTGGTTTAGTTTTGGATTATTACATTAAATATGTGTTTTGATGAGATGTGAAGAAGACAAGAGAAGAAAAGTGGAAGGGAGTCGTGTGACGGTGTGAGAGGGTATGGGGGAGAGGGTTCGGTAGACCTCATACAATAACTGTCATAGCTCTAATATCCGGTTTAATTATCCGGTCCTATGTTGTTTTTAGTTTTAGACAGTTGAAACTCGAAACCATGACATAGATGATAGATTACATATAAAAAGGCTTCAAACTTAAAAATGTAGAAACTTCGAGTTGATTTATATGGAATCTGATAGATTGTTCTTAATTAACTTTGGTGATCAATAAAATTGTCAAAATACTCGGAGACCTTTAATCATCAAATCAACACGCAAGATAAGAAACCATAATTAACTTTTTAAAGTTCTTGAGAGACTCTAATATTTTATTATTAAACACACAAGACTGGATCAGACTGGATCTTCCTTCTCCACGCTCTCATCTTTTGTTTCCTCCTCGCTAGGCCGCTCTCCGCAAACACTGAATAAAGCCGCCAAGATTAGTATAGCCACGACTATGAAACACCATCCCAAGATTGAAATCTCCATCGTTTTTGAATAATAAGAAGAAAAAAAATAGAGTAAACGCAAAGTATAATTGTTTTGTGATGATCAAAATTGCTTGCTTGTTAATCTGAAAACTATATATATAGGCCGGAACTGCTGGAAAAACTTGGAAACTTACCATTTTGATAATTGAAAACTTGCTATAAAATAATATAATTGTTACTTATCTTTTTCAATCAATAACTGGTATATTTCTTTTTCCAAAATTTCATAAATAAACTAATAAAAAATATTTTTGCTTTGCCAGTCTTCTTCTTAACTTTCCTTTCAATAACCGGTATATTTGCTTTTTTTTTCCTGTCTTCTTGAAAATGTAAATTGTGTGATTTTGTTAATTTGTTACTATCTTTAGAAAAACTAAGCTACAATTTCGGCTCTGTTCATAATTCAAAATACTATGTTGGTCTCTTTGTTCATTTCATTCTACAGTATTCTCTTTTGCTTTTTTTTTAATTATATATTACTACTACCAATCAAAAGCTACAAACAATTGCCTAAAAAATAATATTTCATTTTTGACAATTTGTATGAACGATTCCATACTCCATAGAATGTCATCTTACAGAGTTGTTATCAACAAACAAAAAAAACACAGATGCAACTTGCATATGTAACACAACGTAAATCCTTAAAACAAAGTCGCATAGATATTGGCTTTTAAAGTGAGACACAAAAAAAGCAAAGCCTTTCAAGAGGAAGAGCAACAAGGCTTCTTAGCGTTTGAATCAGAAGTAGCAGCGACATCAATCGTTTGGCCTTCCTTGATGTTGGCATTTGCAGTTGCCTGGTCCGAAGATATCGATTTCTTGCTGATGATCCTATAAATCTCTGAGAGAATCGTCTGAAAAGCCTTCTCTACGTTTGATGCCTCGAGGGCAGATGTCTCGATGAAAGACAAGCCTTCTTTCTCAGCATAGCTCTGAGCATCCTCTGTGGCAACAGCTCTGAGATGCTTCAGATCTGTCTTGTTACCAATCAACATGATGACAATATTGGAATCAGCATGGTCTCTGAGTTCTTTTAACCACCTGCTTACGTTCTCAAAAGTTGTTGGCTTAGTGACGTCGTAGACCAAGAGAGCTCCAAGAGCGCCTCGGTAGTAGGCGCTAGTTATGGCTCTGTATCTTTCTTGCCCAGCAGTGTCCCATATCTGAGCTTTCACAGTCCTTCCTTCCACCTTAGAACAAAGATGATTGATTTTGCCAAAGAGGTTAAAATCAACAAACAACTCAGAAAGAAAACTCGAGACTGTGAAACAACGACCATGATTCATCATTACTTGAGTAACAAATTTTACAATTTTCATAGTCTAATACTCTAATTAGAAGTAAATGATGTTGTAGATCTGCCTTAAACAAAGGTGTTAGATCTGACATGTGAGGCAGCCACAACGTTAAACAGCCATAGTACGTACAAGAAAGCTTGGGATCATTATCAACAAACAAAAAAAACGCCTAAATGTTCTGAACAGAATCGAGAATTCTCTGTCTTATTCATGAGCTCATGGCCAACAATTATATACAGTCTTCTAGCTTGGAGAATACGTAATTATATGCAGAGAGATATGCAGAAGC
>NC_025687.1:4040417-4051384 GCF_000633955.1 Camelina sativa
TTTTACAATTTGTATAGTCTAATACTCTAATTAGAAGTAAATGATGTTGTAGATCTGCCTTAAACAAAGGTGTTAGATCTGACATGTGAGGCAGCCACAACGTTAAACAGCCATAGTACGTACAAGAAAGCTTGGGATCATTATCAACAAACAAAAAAAACGCCTAAATGTTCTGAACAGAATCGAGAATTCTCTGTCTTATTCATGAGCTCATGGCCAACAATTATATACAGTCTTCTAGCTTGGAGAATACGTAATTATATGCAGAGAGATATGCAGAAGCGTATAAGGAAGATGGAGATGATTGACGAGAGATTGAAGGAGACTTGATGACAATGAAGCATACAGTGGGCTGCCGTGAAGTCCAGTGGACTTAATATCGCAATATGTTCAAAGCAAACAAGTAAACATCAATATTCAGAACCAAACGGATCGAACCACACCAAAATTTTAAATGACTAGTTCATCAAAAGAAACTTACAAGCAATCCTAGATCGAGAAACAGTTGGGGATTTTACAGCAAACAGAGAAAGAGAGAGAGAGAGAGAGAGAAGAGTAGAGTAAACATAATTGAAGAGTACGAGTAACGAATTCGACACCGATGGTGGATTTGGATTCTAAGCAGAACTCATTGCGAGTGAATCTAGAGAGGAGGTTTGACTTGCCGACACCGGAGTCTCCGATCAAAACCACTTTAAACAAGTAGTCGTATTCTTCATAGTCTAATAATACATATTGTCATATGTTGTTTTTAGTTTCAGACAGTCGAAACTCGAAACCATGGCGTAATGAACGATTACATGTAAAAAAAGGCTTCAGGCCACGCTCGCATACTAATACTAAATACAATAATGTAAACTATAAGCTTCAGATTTCCATGAAAAATTGTTTTCAAGTTACTCGTCGTCAAACTTAAAAGAATGTAGAAACTTCGAGTTGGTTTATATAGAATCTGATAGATTGTTCTTAATTAACTTTGGTGATCAATAAAATTGTCAAAATACTGGGAGACCTTTATTCATCATCAAAACAACACACAAGATAAGAAACCATAATTAACTTTGGTGATCAAGAAAATTGTCAAAACTACTCGGAGACCTTTAATCATAAAAAGAACAGACAAGATAAGAAACCATAATTAACTTTTTAAAGTTCTTGGGAGACTCTAATCTTTTAGTATTAAACACACAAGACTGGATCAGACTGGATCTTCCTTCTCCACACTCCCATCTTTTTTTTCCACCCCCCGCTCTACGAAAATACTGCATAAAATCGACAATAAGATTATTATAGCTATGACTATGAAAAACCATGCCAACATTGAAATCTTCATCGTTTTTGAATAATAAGAAAAAAAAAAAAGAGTAAACGCAAAATAGAATTGTTTTGTGATGATCAAAATTGATTGCTTGTTGATCTGAAAACTATATATATATATATATATATAGGCGGGAACTGCTCGAAAACTTGGAAATTTACCATTTTGATAATTGAAAACTTGCTAGAAAATACTATATTTATTACTTATATTTTCAATCTAACTGGTATATTTCCTTTTTCAAAAGTTCATAAATAAACTAATAAAAAATATTTTTGTTTTGCGTGTCTTCTTCTTAACTTCCCTTTTAATAACTGGTATATTTGCTTTTTTCCTGTCTTCTTGAAAAATGTAAATTGTGTGATTTTGTTAATTTGTTACCATCTTTAGAAAAACTAAGATACAATTTCGGCTCTGTTCATAATTCAAAATACTACGTTGGTCTCTTTGTTTATTTCATTCTACAGTATTCTCTTTTGCATGTTTTTTCTAATTATATATTACAACTACCAATCAAAAACTACAATGCCTAAAAAAAAAAATATTTCATTTTTCACAATTTGTATGAACGATTCCATACTCCATAGAATGTCATCTTAGAGAGTTCTTATCAACAAAAAAAAAAGAAAAAACACAGATGCAACTTTGCATATGTAACACAACGCAAAGACTTTAAAACAAAGTCGCATAGATATTGGCTTTTAAAGTGAGACACAAAAAAGAAACAAAGCCTTTCAAGAGGAAGAGCAACAAGGCTTCTTAGCGTTTGAATCAGAAGTAGCAGCGACATCAATCGTTTGGCCTTCCTTGACGTTGGCATTTGCAGTTCCCTGGTCCGAAGATATCGATTTCTTGCTGATGATCCTATAAATCTCTGAGAGAATCGTCTGAAAAGCCTTCTCTACGTTTAATGCCTCGAGGGCAGATGTCTCGATGAAAGACAAGCCTTCTTTCTCAGCATAGCTCTGAGCATCCTCTGTGGCAACAGCTCTGAGATGCTTCAGATCTGTCTTGTTACCAATCAACATGATGACAATATTGGAATCAGCATGGTCTCTGAGTTCTTTTAACCACCTGCTTACATTCTCAAAAGTTGTTGGCTTAGTGACGTCGTAGACCAAGAGAGCTCCAAGAGCGCCTCGGTAGTAGGCGCTGGTTATGGCTCTGTATCTTTCTTGCCCAGCAGTGTCCCATATCTGAGCTTTCACAGTCCTTCCTTCCACCTTAGAACAAAGATGATTGATTTTGCCAAATACTAGGTCAAAATAATGAGCAGCAGCAGCAGCAAAATGCATAACTGGCAGCTAAAATCAACAACGACCATGATTCATCATTACTTAAGTAACAAATTTTACAATTTTCATATTCTAATACTCTAACTAGAAGTAAATGATGTTGTAGATCTGACTTAAACACAGGTTTCTAGATCTGACATGTGAGGCAGCCACAACGCTAAACAACCATAGTACGTACAAGAAAGCTTGGGATCATTATCAACAAACAAAAAAAAACGCCTAAATGTTCAAAGCAAACATCAAAATCCAGAACCAAGCTCAAATGTTCCAACACACACAAATGGCGGTTTCCGAGTATTTCGTAAATACATATTACGGGAAATGAATGAATAGAGAGGTTATAGAACAAACGGACCGAGCCACACAAAACTACCAATCCTGATTCCAGAGACAATAAAAGAAACTTACAAGCAATCCTAGATCGAGGAAAAGTTGGGGATATACAGCTAAAGAGAAAGAGAGAGAAGAGTAGACATACTTGGAGAGTACGAGTAGCGAATTCGACACCGATGGTGGATTTGGATTCTAAGCAAAACTCATTGCGAGTGAATCTAGAGAGGAGATTTGACTTGCCGACACCGGAGTCTCCGATCAAAACAACTTTAAACAAGTAGTCGTATTCTTCATCCGGTCTTCTCGCCATTGTTACGCTCCACTTTAATCGAGGAACGATAGATTTGGGATGATTTTTCAAAAAGCCCGAAGCGAAGGAGAAGATGAAGAAAAAATAAATAATTTTAGATTTTAATTATGATTAATTAATTTGATTTCCCACTGGATCTGTTCAACCTTTTCTTCTCGGCTTGCTTTTTGAGTTCGAGTTGGGCTTTACAAACTGTAGAAAGGGCTTACATAACATACGTCGGCAAATAAAGAAAACTGGAAAGTAATAATAAGAGCTTAACCGGAAAAATAAACAAAATCAGAATTAAAAACTAAAACAAAACCGAGCTAAACCAGAGGAATACACTCATACGTTTCAAAAAAACCCTAGATCATATCATCATCATCACCCTTCTTCACTCCTTTTATAACTTTCTCCGCCTCATCGTTTTTGCTTCTTCTCTCGATTTCTCTCTCACGGAAGATTTTTCCAACGTCAGGTAAAGATTCATCAACCGATCAATCCTTTTCTCTGATTAGCTCATAATTCATAGATATATATATATGATCGTCGAGCTCACTACTTGATGTTTTCCTTGGAACCAGATCCGATTTCAAAACCCGGAGTTGGTTTATTTTCCGTCTGAGAGAGAAATGGCTTTGGTGAGTTCTTCTTCTCTATGATCGTCTCTTGTTACGATCTCATCTTTTTTTTTTTTTACTGATTTGTTGCTACGGTGCTCTTATAATCGCTAAGAAGCAAGCAAGAATTAGTTGTAGTAATCGGTTCGATTTAGCCATTTGATTGAAATTATGCTAGTCTGCATATCTAGCTGCTGTTTACTTAGTGTTGGGATACATATAGAGAGAATGAATGATGAGTTTTGCTGATAAAATTTGCGATTGCAGGTCTTGCACACGTACAAGGGAAACAAAAGTGCTGATAAGGCACTCATTGCTGCAGAGTATGTTGGTGTGCAGATCGATGTCCCCTCTGACTTTCAGATGGGTGTCACTAACAAAACACCAGAGTTCTTGAAGATGAACCCTATTGGAAAGGTTTGTTCTCAACACCTGGTCGTTGCTACATTTCTTGAATGGATATTATTAGTCTATTATCAGCTAACTAAAAGCTTCTTTGATCTTGCTAGGTTCCTGTGCTTGAGACTCCTGAGGGTTCAGTATTTGAGAGCAACGCTATTGCCCGTTATGGTAATATATTCATACCATTATAATTCATTTGTCTCTCTCCATGTCTAGGTTGATTGCTTGTTGGTTATAATGGATGTGTTGTTATCCCCATTGCAGTAAGCCGATTGAATGGTGGTGAGAACTCTTTGAACGGATCCTCCCTGATCGAATATGTAAGTATCTGTTTTCCCCGGTCTCTTATCCATTTGCACCTGCTCTAATATTTGTCGATCTGTTTGTTATTATTCCTTCTCAAAATTTATCTGCATGTTGCTTTTTGCAGGCACAAATTGAGCAATGGAGCGATTTTGCCTCTCTGGAGATCTATGGAAACACCTTGAGATGGTTTGGTCCAAGAATGGGATTTATGCCATACAGTGCTCCGGTAAGCTTTTGTGACTTTCATTGGTTGCTTCATTAACTCTCTATGATTGCAATCTAGGTACTCTTTTCACTATATAAATACTACATCTGTTTTTTTTTTCTCATCCCTGATTGTTGTACAAATGAAGGCTGAGGAAGGGACTATCTCTGCGTTGAAGAGAGCACTTGATGCTCTGAACACACATCTCGCTTCCAACACTTACCTTGTTGGACACTCTATCACCCTTGCTGATATTATCACTGTCTGCAACTTGAACTTGGGATTTGCTACTGTCATGACCAAGAAGTTTACCTCTGAATTCCCACACGTCGAGAGATACTTTTGGACTGTGATTAACCAACCCAACTTCAAGAAAGTGGTTGGTGAGGTCAAACAGACTGGAGCTGTCCCTCCTGTTGCTTCCAAGAAAGCTGCTCAGCCTGCCAAGCCCAAGGAAGAGCCTAAGAAAAAGGAAGCCCCGGCAGCAGAGGCACCTAAGTTTGCTGAAGAGGAAGAGGCACCAAAGCCAAAAGCCAAGAACCCTCTTGACCTTCTACCACCAAGCTCAATGGTACTGGATGATTGGAAGAGGCTGTACTCAAACACCAAATCTAACTTCCGTGAGGTTGCTATTAAAGGTGTGTGGTGATATCATTTCCCTTTACCTGGATTTACAGTTGGTATCAGGAAATGCAAGGAAATGATTTAGCCAGTGGAATGAAATGTGTATTATCATGTCTAATAGTATTGTGGCTCAAATGCAGGATTCTGGGACATGTATGACCCAGAGGGATACTCACTATGGTTTTGTGACTACAAGTACAACGATGAGAACATGGTGTCATTCGTCACGCTCAACAAGGTGGGTGGGTTCCTTCAGCGCATGGACTTGGCACGTAAATACTCGTTTGGAAAGATGCTGATATGCGGGTCAGAGGGTCCGTTCAAGGTGAAGGGGTTATGGCTATTCCGTGGACCAGAGATCCCCAAGTTCATAATGGATGAGGTGTACGACATGGAGCTGTACGAGTGGACCAAGGTTGATATCTCAGATGAAGCCCAGAAGGAGCGTGTTAGCCAGATGATTGAAGATGCAGAGCCATTTGAGGGTGAGGCTCTCTTGGACGCCAAGTGCTTCAAGTGAAAAGAGAGAATTTGCAGCCTGAGGATTACATATCTCTCTCTCTTTATCAATAGGGATTTTGCTCTGTGACTTGTGTCGCATATACTGTTTTTCTTTCTTTCTAATTGAGTGTTAAAGGACAAGGATGTGGTCTTTTTTTTGGTTATTTGTTAATGTTTCATCTCGACTCTTCTATGCTGTTTACTAAAACCAGTTTTTAGACCAGGCAAGTCTATCCTGGCAATTAGGCAATATATGGTCTGGTTGATTTGCTTTGACGCGCGATTCTATATTACTGGTCGTCGAGTTAAACAATTAAGTCAAGTCATTTGACATGCTTTGGAAAGTGTGTTAAAAATTGTTGAAAAGGAAAATCTTGTAAATCTTGTAGAATTAAGCGAACTAGTAAATTGGTCAAAATATAAGAAAATGATTTCTCTTTGTAATTATCTCAATTTTTTTTTTTAATATAAAAGAATCTTCTGAAGTAATTCACTCTAAATAAAAAGTGCAACAACTAAAAATTAAATTAAATTAAAGGTACTGGTATCCATTAATTAATAACATAATTTATTAAAGGTTGGTCTAAAAAAATCAAGTGAATTGTTTGTTCTTTACTACAAGAGGCATATATAGTTGTTTTAATTTTCAACACCAGAAGTATTTGTTCTTTCTTCACCGCAGCAAAAAAGATCGATCTGTCTTTCTCCTGCGAACATAACATAGAAAGAGAGATGAGAGAGCTCTCTGCAAATAGTGGTCTAGCATGGCGGCGTTTGGTATTCTTCGCTTCGATTGGTTTGCAGTTCGTCCTAGGTTCGTCTTCTTCAGATCTAATCTGATTTCTTTCTCGAATGCCCTTAGATTGGCCAGTTTTCTCTGTCAGTTTGGTTTGATTAGAATCATCGGATTTTTAATGTTCGTCTGGGGATTTAGGTTTTTTTTTTTTTTGATTTCGCGAGATTTATGTCAAATTTAGCTCAACCTCGGCTCCTTCGAGATCTTCGCCACACAGTTACTAAATTTTGTGCTTTAACATAAGCAAATAATTTTTTTTTACTGTTCAATTAGTGTGTTTGGTTTCGCTATAGTTTCTGATGTGGCGAATAGATTGTGTCGTTACCTTGTCCTAAATGCGAACCCTGATTTTGAAGAGGTTTTCTTGCTTTTTATTTCTTGTAACTAGGGCAATGGTATTTGTATAATTCATCACTAGTTTCATGGTGTTGCTGCCTTTGGACATGTATTACCAAATTTTTGGTAACAGTCATTGAAAATCTCTTTGCTGTCTCTAGTTTTAGACATAAAAGTCATTGAAAATCTCTTTGCTGTCTCTAGTTTCAGACATTTGAAGTTGTACTGTCCATCTATTTTTACTGATGGCGTGCTTTTAGAAGTAGGGATTAGCTTACCCTGTAATATTCTGTAAATGCTTGTTGCAATTGATCTTGTTATATGTTGTCAATGTGTGTAGTTGTTGCTCCCCTTTAGTCGAAGATAAGAAACATGCTAAAGCTTTATATTTGAGTTTAGATTGTGTAACTTTAGCAGACTAAGCTTCTCATACAGTTACGAACCTTTTTTTTTTTTGTTACATGCTTAGATGTCATCTACTAAAGTCTTCCGATATGACATTTGCAGGTCTATCAGGTGATTCCAAGGATACGAATGCAGGAGTTAAGGCAGAATCTCATTCTTCTTCTAGCAAAACAGGCACAAAGGTATTCCTCGTACTGTTCGGATTTGTGGCTGTGGCGGCCTTCTCCTTCTTCCTATACAAGCTATGGCAGAAGAAGAAAAGAGATGAGCAGTATGCTCGACTGTTGAAGCTGTTTGAGGAAGACGATGAACTGGAGGTTGAATTAGGTCTTCGGGATTAAACACGCCAATTTGTCAACAAAGGCCTCATCATGTATGTTTGTGTTCGTTTTGTCCGATCATGTAGCTGGAACGTACGGGCATTTAAATTTGAAGTATATATAATATACGCACACTTTCATGGGTAACTGATGTAGCTGTCTCGTCACTGATCATCATCATCAATTCATCATTATCCTCTCTCTAGACGATTGTTTTCTGGTTGGAAATAAACACTCAAAACTTGTGGAAGTCTCTTACTTGTTTAGCTTTATTAGGTCCACTTTTGTACAACTTATTTAGTTATTACTAGTTGATTCCATGTACTTCTTTATAGTGAGTGATTCCTGCAACCTTGCTCTTCTTTTGGGATTGAGCCAGGTTTATTAAAAAGTTAGTACTCCAAGGGAACTTGTATGAATGAGCTTTGAGTTTTAAGTATTAGGAAGAATACATATATAGGGTGAGCAGTTTCAAAGAGATTCGTAGATATACTTATAAAGAACGATAAAACATAAAATTTCATCACGGCATAAAGAAAATAAAACTTGGGGTACAGAAAACCTTGTTGATCGAGGAGCTGAATCTGAACCTTGAGTCTCAAAAGTCAAAACCAGAGGCTAAGTCAAATGGAGAAATTTTAAAACTTTAAATGAAATTAATGTTGAGTTTCAAACTTAAAATAAATGTTACATGATTGAAAACGAGATTACATTTCATTAAACACCATTAATAGTTTATTACCCTCTGGTTAATGGTCATCTCATCTAACCAACAAAAATTTCAAAAATAAAGAATAAACTTAATGACAAAATAAATTAATTGAGAAGTCCAAACGTTAGAACTTAGAAGAACAATGTCACCTCGCCGGATAGATGGGCAATGCATAGGGAGGCTTTGCCCTGCCCACACGACCATGCAGCGAAAAAGACACATTGATCATCTTTCAGGTCAAATCTTTATTGTCCAGTCTTAGCACGCTTGCTGTTGAAAGGTGACATGCTTGGACTCAGACAAGGGCTCAAACTCGGACTCGGACTCTCCTCTCTTAGTGTACCATTCAGAGCAGCTAACTCCTTCAGCTGTTCCCTCTTGTAGTGATCCATTGATTCGTCCTGTAGAGAAAATAACCAAAACCATGTGAACAAAAGGTTTGGAGTAACAAAACAATATACAGTAGATACATGTTTACAATTTTGTGATAGTAATGTACCATTGGCTTTAGGAGTGATTCGAGGAAATGCACTGCATGCTCCAATCGAGAGTTTATTATGTCCTCTGGAAGCTCGGCTTCGATCAGTACATGTAGTGGCTCGCAAAGATGTTCGTACCCTGGCTTACCCTTTAGTTTTTCCTCCTGCAGGGAAGCAAAGAACTAAATGTATTAGCCTTGACACCGCATGGTACATAATTAATGTCTGAGAATATATAATACTCAGAAGAAATGAATCAGAACTTTCGCTATTCAGATGATGTTATTTGATGAGAGTTGTGAGAGCCTAAAACTCAAAACACTTAATTTCCTGTACAGGCTTCCAAATTTTAAATATCTACAAATGTAAACAAGAGTAGTAGCTGATGATGCAACAATATGTATCATTACTTCAATAATAATAAGTTGCTATGCCGAAAGACGGTGGCACACAAGCTTATACACAAAAGGTAAACAAATTGCTCCTAAAGACTCTTAAGAAAATTGTGTGTATTCAACACAAGGCTATAAAACTGATTGAAAGGTAAAAACATCAACACAAGGCTATAAAACTGATTGAAAGGTAAAAACATATGAGAAAATTGAAGTTTTGAGCTGTAAGAATTCATTCATCTACACTTGCGATAAAAAACTGATAAACTGGAATCCATCAGAGAATCAATAAACAAGGAGTCGTACCTTGACAGTATCCTTCACAGATCCTCGCCCTCTAATAAACACCCTGCAGTGGGTTGCTAGCTCAACTCTTTTCAGGGAGTTTCCACGTGGCCCAAGAATCCGCCCAACAAAATTATACTGCAACGTTCAATGGATTTAAACTCTAGAACAAGCCAATTAGAATAACATAATTGGGTAAAAACATTCAAAACTTACACTTGGATATTTATCCACTGGCACATCAAGTCTGATCACTCTTTTCACAATGGGTGGGTTAAGGAGTCCAGGCATCCCAACCCAGCCCACTGGGGCAGGGGAACGAAATGGAGAAGCTCTCTGGAGGTGACAATTTTCCTGAAGAAAGCAAAATTAATATCGATAAAGCCCACTCTTGAATACAAAATTGTTAGCAACACCATCATAATTCAGCATGAGCAGTGGCTTACCTCAGCTTGCATCATCGACCACCCATCTAAATCAAGCTTTCCATTTGTCGGCTGACCAAGCGATCTAAATGGACTGCCATGCTCATATCTATCAAGATCAGGAAAGCTAGAGACCCTCCTGATTTCTGCAAAGACGTCAGCAATGCAGGCAATTAAGCTAACATACAAAAATAAACTGTAACAGTTGAACATCACGGGGATCTTCAGTCTCATAGATTTAATGCCAAGAATGGACAAAAGAGAATGAAAAGTTAGGTATAAATACATTTTTCATTCTACTATCCTCTTCATACCTAGTACACACTCAAAGAAAATACTTAAATATAAAAGCATAGAGCTTTAGAAGATAGCCCACCTTGATTTAGCAGTCGACAGCAATTTGGCATAACTTGCAAAAAGGGAACCAACTTTTGTCTCTCTTGCAATAACTCAGTCAAGTACCTGAATAAGAAGGTTTTTAAAAAAAACGTAAGTTTCACTGGACGCTGACATTGGTTTGTATTGTATTGACACAACACAATCGAGTGGTTCACATTAGGAGTCGTCACACCACTCAAATGTAAACTAAACTTCCAAAAATACATTAGTAAGTTCATTTCCAAAATATAGCGTTCTTGTTAAAAATCCTTTTGAGTTCATTGTTTAGAATCGACTAATAAGTGAGCAAATGGAGTAAAAGTGTGAAAAAGGCGACATTTTGAAGTGAGACTATGATTGAGAAGTTGGATCTGCGTGAACAAAATCATTTTTTTAACACTCAAACCAATCAGAGGGACCAATCACAAGCACGCAGACACTTAAAATGCTCAAGTAAAGCAGCAAAGTCCATAAGAAACCGATCCACAACAACCAAACTAATGTTATCCACACAATGAAAAAAAAAAAAAAAAAAAAAAAAAA
>NC_025687.1:4051863-4062850 GCF_000633955.1 Camelina sativa
AAGAAAGAGAAACCTGTCACGATCAGAGGGAGGACAAGGGGATCGATTGGGAGAAGCACGGAATCCAGAAAGTGGAAACTGAAAGAAGCTACCAGGAGAGATCCTCTCTTCCATGGCCACGAAACCACCGCCGGATTCCATCATCTAAAAAATCCACTTTAAGATTGTTAAGAACCGCACAACTACTGACATACAGAGATAACAGAGATAGAGAGGGAGAAAGGTACAAAAAAGACTGACCGGGGGAGATAGTGAAGAGAAGAAGATGCGGCGGAGGATCTGACGCCGATCTCAAGGTAGAGAAAGGCGTATACTTCGGGTGTGAGAAGTAGCTGTGGACTGTGTAGAGTGGCTACAAGCAAAGAGAAGAAGTAGGGAAAGGGAGTCAAAAGCCCTACGCAGCACGATATGATGAGAGACTCTCTCTCACCGCATTTTCGATATTTTCTATTTTTGTCGTTTTTTCGTTTCCTTTTTTTTTTTTCTTCTTTTCGAGATTTGTGTGATCTTCTTTCTTATTTACGATTCTTCCGTTTCTCTCATTTCATTGGGCCTTAGGCCCACTAAATTATAGGCAATTCTCGTTAGCGCCAGTGTTGGCGAATATACATTTTTTACTTGGGTAAATAAAAACAAATATTTCATCCTGCCAAATGGTAAGATAAATTAGTCAATTAAATATTTGTATTACCCTTTTACGATCTAGTCAAAGTTTAAGGTTTTAGAAAATAAAATTAGTCGAATAAATTATTTTACCTATACGTACGTTCAAATTAATAGTGGACTAAAAAAGTCTTCGTCTTGTTTTTTTTTTCTTTTCTAATAATAGTAAATCTCAAGGTTGTGGTTCTTATTATTATGAGATTATTATGGATTTTGTGGTACGTTTAAAAATCTAAACACGAATATTGTATACTAGGTAATAACTCGCATTAATGTTCGGAATAAATCAATTTAAATAAAATTATTATGAGTAAAATTAGAATAATTGAATTAATATCCGTTTGTGTCAAACGTAATATGTAATTAAAGTATTTTTAATTCAAATTTTTGTTTCTTTTGTGTTAAAAGTACGTCTCACCCGTGAAATTTTTGAATGTGAAAAAGTTTTAACATAGTTGAGAAAATTTTGATAAAATACTATTATTTATGGCAACATGTCTTTTGTGCAATTTATTGAAATAGGACAAATGATTAAATAAAAACATATTTTTAAAATTTTGTAAATTTTAAGAAGTGTGATATGTATTTACATAAAATGTAGAGATATGAGTACTATTAAGTTCAAATTTGAATTTAAATTTGCCGATTTTTTTGTTACATTCATTTCTTTTTTTAGTGTTTGGGGAAAAATTTTGGTATATTATTTGATGAATAACTATTTTTACTAATAAAATTAGATGTTACATTTTTTAAAAAAATTAAGGGGGTGTATTGAAATCATGATTTTGGAAAATTTGATGGGATTTAAGAAATTTGAAATTTTGATAGATTTTGGGAAAGTTGATATGATTTTTTGTAAAATTCTTTCAAATCCCAACTAAAATCATGATATTTGGATTTTTGTATTTTCAACTAAACAAATCTTCTTAAATCCTCTAGAATCCCTAAAAGTCATTAAAATCCAAATCCACAAACTGTTTTGAATAACAGTGGATTTTAAAGTAGATTTTTAAATCATGAGTTTAATAACAGTAGATTTTAAAGTAGATTTTTAAATCATCAGTTCAATAACAGTGGATTTTAATAGACTTTTCAAAATCCATGATTGAATAATATAGGATTTGTAAATTTCACATAAATCACTTAAAATATCAACTTGAATACACCCCTCTAAGTACACATTAACAAAATATAGTAGATGTGAAAAAAAAGAAAAATTTAACAAAATTTATTATTATTTTTTTGGTTAAACATATAATGACATGTATTGTAAATAATATTACCAAATATAAGTAAATAACTAAAAAGTGTCTGGAACTCTCTAGCGACCACACCTCCATTTTTATCAACGTGCTTCCCTATTAATATATAGGGGATATATGTTCTACTTACGTTAGAGAAAATGGGAACAGAATAATAATATTTCTTCGAAATCCAACGCACGAATGACATAAGAAAAACCATTTATATTTTCTAATGCTTTCACGTCTTTGGAACGCTTAAAGCCTCTGAATTCGCCAAACTCGGGAGGATTCGTTTTCCAACATCTGAAGAGAAACGAGATTAGTCAAAGACCTGAGAATCGCCGTGTGGAAGATTCGTGGAAGCATCCAAGTGAGTCAGGGTTCTTCAAGTTTCCGAGTCCGGTAGGGAGTTTTCCGGTCAATGAGTTGTTGTAAAGCTCTAACTGCCGGAGATTAGTAAGCTTCGTGATCTCCGCCGGGATCTCGCCGGTTACTTCGCTATCGGAAATCTCCAAATTCCGAAGCTCCGTCAAATCCCCGATCGACAAGTAGAGCGACGAGAGTTTAGTGAGAGAAAGAACCCGAGTGAGTTGAACCCGAGTGAGAGCTTCTCGAGGCTATGAGAGGTTTGATAATAATGGCAAAGTTGTTCATCTGCCGTTAAATAAATAATTCAAAAATATTTGGGAAACCCTTGTAATAAATTGTATTTAAATCACTCTCACTTTATATTATTGCTGATGTAATAAATGTTTTATAACACACAAATTATACCCTTTTATAACACACAAATTAAAAGGGTCAATATTATTGACCCCTTAATTAAGCTTTTTTGTAAAAGTTTTTTTTTTTAAGTTTTTGCATAAAAGCTTTTTTTTAAAGCAATAATATAACCCTTTTATTACAAAAGTGATTTGTGTGTGGCCCAAAAGCAATAATCTATAACCAATACATATATTTGCTGATGTTAAATTCAGTTCATCTAGAGTATATATTGACCCCTTAAGCTTTTTTAAAAAAGAAACGTTATTGTACGTACTTTCTTCATATTACTTGACGCAACAACGGAAACTTGAAAGAAAGAAAAAATAAGCGTTCGAAAAGGGTTTAATTTGTGATCGGAGGAGGAGTTGTACATGCGTACGGTCACCGGAAAAAGTGGAACCCATTGGAAGCAAGCGGAAGACGTTATTAAGAGGAGGCCCACCAAAACCCAGATCAGAATACTTGTTCGTCTTCTCTCTCTTAAAAAGTTAGCATTGCACAAAACGAAAAGAGACAGAGAGAAAGTGACGTTTTTTTTCTTTTCTTTGCCATATATACTACTAGCAACAAAACCAAAAAAAAAAAAAAACCAGTTGTTCGTTTCTCTCTCTTCAAAAGGTTGCATGCACAAAACGAAGGGACAGAGAGAAAGCGACGTTTTAATATACTACGCTCAGTTTTGTTTTTGGGATTTTGGGAACTTGGGGATCAATCAGGTCAGTAGCGACCACGCTCATGTCCCCCATATGTTTGTCGTTACTACTACGTACGGATGGCTTACTCGTTTCAAAAATAAAGCTACTAGCCTACTACTGCTTTTATATCTTTAATACAGTATATCAGGACTAATTTAGGTTAATATATAATATCCCAATCACATTTTATCAGGTTAAACAACAACAAAAAAAACAACTAACCATATACATCAAGTAAGAAAATAAGCAAATAACTCCGATCCATAAAATCATAGAGTACTTAACATAAAATATCATACTCATAATAAACCAAACGTACCAAACATTACTTATAAAATACTCAGTTCTCGATAAATCGGACTTATAACAACGTTCTCAAATCATAAAACCAAATCCATCATCAGATCTTTCTTATTTTAGACTAGAAATTAAAGCTCAGTAGTTTTTGAACACGGCAGCTTTCACGATGTCGAGAACCGGTTTGCCCTAGAGTCAGAGCCGTGTCTATGGTTAAAAAAAAGGCATTTGGCTCAAACCCCCAAAATATAAAGGATTTTTAAAGCCTCCAAATCTAAAAATTATGGTGTATCACAATAGTTTAGGGAAATCTTTTATTTCATGAATAACATTGGTTCTATTTTTTTTGCTTTGACTCTTTAACATAAGAAGATGAATTTCTTTTAAAAATGACAATCTAGTTTAGAATTCGTTTGTTTATTTACTTCATTTTCTTTAAAATGGTTAAAACCTGCTTCAATGCTTATAAATCTTCATTAATATATACTAATTCATTTTCATAGTAAATTTGTTTATGAATTATGATTGTGATGATTTGATAGATTGTTTTTTCTTAAATTTTTATAACCTAGGTTATGAACATTTGGTGAAAAAGTTTATTGAAACATAAGGAAAACTATTATATTGTTTTATTTTCATTATATTATTTTAAAATTATTTTATATTTATTTTCTTTAAATTTCTTTTTTGGAAAGTCTTCATTTCAGCTCGCCTCAAGCCTCGATTAATTAGTCTGGGCACGGCACTGCCCACAGTTTGCACTCTTCTATTCCGACAGTAAGCCAAGGAATCACCACCTTTCCCCAAGGATCCTTCACCTTTTCAGCTTCCATCATGGCCTTCAGCTCCTTCTCCTCGTTTTCCAAGTCCTTCTTCCTCTTCTTCCTCTCCGTAGTTACCACACTTTTGAGCTGTTGGAATGATTCTAAAAAGCCTAACGGATTCGATAGTCTCCGTTGTGTTCGTCACAATCTCAACGGTCTCAAAATCGTTATCTGGATTCATTATGAGTGACGGTGGTTTTTAAGGAAAGCTATGATATATGATCGGATCATATCCATGAAAGGGAAAACTAGGGTTGCTAAATTGACGGTGGTTGTTGATTTTAAATACGACGCCGAAGAGGTAAGGGGCACTTCCAATGTTTTCTCTGTTTCTCTTCTTTTATAAAGTTGTTTGTGATTAATTAGTTCATTAATTGTCTGTTGTTGTTTATTCATATTCTTGGGTATGGTTACGTTGGGCTGGTATCATGAGAAAGTTAGTGGTTGATCCTGCACAGATGTGGTGGCCAACGAGCTAGTGTTCTTCAGGTCTCTCTCTGTTTCGGTATATTTCTTTTGTCTATGGCCACATCATGTCACAAGTCATCAAGTAGTCCTTATGTTACAGTTAAAGTAACCATACTTAATCACCCTCTTGATTGGTCTGTCATAGCTTCTTACGTACCTTGGAAGCCTTTTTGTGACTCCTTTCTTTGCAATAGTCAATGTACTCGTTGGTTACATTCTGGTCATGTATATGGTTATCCCAATAGCATACTACGGCATGAATATGTATGAAGCAAACAAGTTTCCGATTTTCTCATCTGATTTGTTTGATAAGCAAGGCCAGCTTTACAATATCTCCACCATTGTCAATGATAAGTTTGAATTGGAATTTGGACATGGGGAATATTAATTATCAACAAGAAGGTCGGGTTTATCTCAGCACGTTCTTCGCTATCAGTTACGTGGTTGGTTTCGCAGCAATCGTTTCCACACTGACTCATGTTGCGCTCTTCAATGGAAAGTAAAGTTGAGCATATATCTATCAATAATAAGCTTAATGACTACTAACTTGTGGCTGTTGAATATTACTAATCTTCATTTTTGACTACTTAGGGGAATTTGGCAACAAGTACGAGCTTCAACCAAGTCTAAAGTGGACATACACACAAGGCTGATGAAGATCGTACAAAGACATACCAGGCTGGTGGTTGTATGGCCTGCTCTCTATCTCAATAGTACTATCTCTTGTTCTCTACATATTCATGAAAGACCAGATCCAAATGCCTTGGTGGGGACTCCGATCCTTCTAGCATCTTTCATGGCTGTAACCTTTACTGTTCCAGTCAGCATCTTTCATGGCTGTAACCTTTACTGTACCAGTCAGAAGTTAATAATAATTTTAGTGATTTTTGAAATATTAAATAATCTTTTTTTTATTATATAATTTGTCTTAAGCCGGCAATAAAGTCAACAAGGAGGTGTGTGCAACTAGACACAATCATCAGCATACATCCTTAACCATCACGATATATATAATCCTAAAACCTTACATAGTAACAATGCGTCAATGCCACACCATAAAAACAAACGACGATTTTAGGGGCAGCCCACCATAATATGTCAACAAGGATGAGTGCACAACTAAATCCAAGGGACGAATTCGCATGCATCTAGAAGCAATCCCATAATCATGTGAAACTTAAAGTATGTGAGGATCCACGTGGCCTGGTCATGAAGTTACGTGCATGCATGGTGCCCGCCGACATTTTCTACGACTCCCCTCTGTAAGGACATGTATATATGTATATATATATATATAGATATAAGATATTTCCTCTTTCACTGGTTCAACTACATCATAAATTCTTTTATATATTACTTTTTTTTTTTATAAGAGTGATTAATTTCATGACTTATTAAGTCTAGATAGTTGAGATACTTACGGAAACCAATACTACTATGTTATCTGATTATCCCCTGATTATTTGTACAATTGATTAATAAAATATAAAATTTTGGCAGTGTATATGTCTTTTGGGATTTGTGATCATATATAGTACACAATTTGCTTAATTTGTTAACAGATCGTTGCTTCACGTGTAACTATACATCCATAGCCACAAATAATTAATCACTCATATCAAGTATCACGCAACTCACGGGAAAAAAGAAAAGTGTAACAAAATAACTTCCTTTTACTGTTAGTGTCTTTTGATCGGAATCTATAACAAGATTATTTCTTTTGTTGTTTTTTTTCGTTAGAAAATGAGTTCTTATGTTTATATTATTGATCGAATATATTATGTTCTTTAGATATATTTCTTTTGTCTATGGCCACAGGCCACATCATGTCACACAAGTCATCAAGTAGTCCTTATGTTACAGTAAAAGTAACCATACTTAATCACCATTCTTGGCATTATTCCGGAAAATTCGAAGCCATCCCTGGTCTATGGCCTGCTGAAGTTTAATTTCATCACCTTCAATTTTTTCCGATACATTATTTTGAAATACCTTATTTTGTTATGGAACCTTACTAGATTTTTTACCTGAGATGCTCTAAAGTATGATATTTCCAGGTGGTACTTCTTAGTTTATCATTTTGATTTTGGACTGTCAATTGTGTTAAGGATCGTTATTATAATATTCGGGAACAATGGCCCGTTTAGTTATTAGTCGAACTAATCATTCAAATTAAAAGACAAAGTCAGCCGTTGATTATTTTTTTTGGACTCGCTTTCATTTTTTTTTCTTGGTCTTCCCCAAATTCATTTAGAGAAAAACGAATATGTATTCGTTAGTTGTTATTTATTTGTTGAGCATTTTACTTGGAATTATCAGGGGAACACCGTCCCCGCTGTCCATCACGTAATATATATCATTACATTGTAATTTCAATGAATCTTGGTTTCATACATTCAAAAATATCATTGTTTGTTAATTACATTTATTTCTGATGGTTTTCCGTGTTTTGGGAGATATGGCATTGGGGAAGAAAAAACTAGGTGCCGTGAAATCATCATCAAACTCAAATGCAAACGTAGTTGGTACTGAGGGAGGATTAGGGCTAGGGTTAGAGTTTGTTAAGTAACAAAAACAACGAAACAACAACGAAAACTCCTCGGTCAAGAACTCGACTAAGAGTAATTCCCATGTAGGAGAAACCGCAAAATCTTCAAACAGCAACAAAGTCAATAGATTGACTCAAGGTCAAACAATAACACTTATCATATCTGATAAGCTTTTGTAAAGAATTTTATTGCTTATCCAAGTATGCAATATGTACAATTACAAGTGTGTACAATAAGAATATCAGTAAATAACTACAAACATAAAGAAATAGTTCTCCAAAAAACTATCCTCACTCACAGTCTCATAATGACTGATCTACAAACAAGAACCAACATAACAACTTCAACAAATGCTGATACACTTTATAGACAATCCCAATCGCTTGTGTTACAAGTTTAGCCGCCTCACAATTCTTCACACGTGCCTTCCTCTCTTCTCTGCTTCAGCTGTGTGCCTTCTTCTTCGAAAGTACACTCAATGCAACTTATCTAGGCACACAAAGATGAGAGGGCTTTCATATATACAACTATACAAGTATAGTACATCACAGTATTAGTAATGAAATTGGATAGTGGCCAAACCTTGTAGATACTCAAAAGATTAACAACAACTGGGCAAAAATTAAGAATTGCTACTGTTCCTTACGAATTTTATGCAGCAACCTAATCTAGCCTCATGGAATCAGGTATTTGAAGGGCCAACTAACCGACACAAAACTAAATGCTTAATGATTTTAAAAATCTACTACATGCCACATGAATCCATATTCCACTCGATGAGGTGAAACATACAATTTGAAACATTATAGACTCCAACATTGGGAACAATACTGGTTTCAGAAAACTAAAATCTGATCAAAGCTTATAAAAACATTGAAAAAATGAAATAAAGGAGAGAAATATAGAAAATATATTTCCGAGTATTACCTAAGATGAAAAAACGACTTTTGGTGATTAATAGGAAAGTTTCGGTCGTATCTAGGAACAAATAGTCGGATGTTAGCTGTTCCGGTGATCTTTTGAAGCTCTGTAAATCTCATTGACTAGTGATTTGTAAGAGGCAAAGTCAGCTATAATCCCGATCTCAGGTTTCTGTTTATAATGCTTTGATGCAGTTGCATGGCTATGGTGACCTTCCAAGAGGATATTGTATGTGATGTCATCCGGAACAACCCCTATATTAAGCATGGCATCTAGCAACATGTCAGCATTCTTCATCTGTCCCAATTTGCATAGTCCATTCAGCAGAACATTATACGTCACAACACTAAGAATATGCCCATCGCTCTGCATTTCCTTGAGCAATCTGAAACCGGTTTGAACATCACCTTTCTTACAGACTGCATCCATCATCATTGTATAAGTTACATCATCCGGTTTCATACCAGCTCGCAGCATCTCCCTCAAAGCTCTTTCAGCATCAACGACTCTTCCTTCTTTGCACATTCCACAAATAAGAGCTGAGAAACCCACCCTATCGAGTTCAATCCCGTTCTGAACCATTTCCTTCCTTATCTCCAAAGCTGTTTCTACGTCTCCTCCTCTACAAAATCCATCAATAAGAGTTGTGTATGTTATTTTGTCAGGCCTCAGACCTCCACGGATCATCCCATCAACTATCTTCCTTGCGGCCACTAAATCCCCATTCTTACAAAAGCCATTTACTAAAGTATTATATAGAACAAGATCAGGCTGAAGACCCCTACTCAACATCTTCTCGTAACTTTCTTTCATCATGTCAATCCGTCCACTCCTACTATGACCATGAATCAAAGTAGTAAAAATAACATCATTTGGGAGCAACCCTCTCTCACACATCTCATCAAACAAGCCATGTGCTCCACCCATCTTATTCTCTTTACACAACGCATTAATCAAGGCACTATAGGTAAAAACATCTGGGCGTGTTCTGCTTTTCTCCATACGATCCTTGAGCCTAAACCCTTCATCCAAGTTTCCAACTTTACAGTAACCATTAATCAAAGTGTTGAAACTAACAACTGAAGGCTTCAAGCTTCTTTTAGTAATTTCGTCGAACACCTTCTGGGCATCACATATATTGCCTTCTTTACAAAATCTGTTCATCAAGATATTGAAACCGTACACATTCAAAGGAAACCCAGCATCCAAAATCTCCATATAGAATCCCCAAACAGTCCCAGTTGGATTCAGTTTCATCATCCGATAAAGCAAATTGCCACAACCACGAATTGGAACAACAAATTTATACTTCCGAGATAGCCTAAAACATTGAACAGCATCGGGTATGAAACCTAGATCCGTGTACGTGATCATCAAAGCATCAACTAGGAAACCACACATAGGAGCTCCTCGCATTGCTACCAAAGAATCAAAAACTGAAGAAGCCGAGTTTTTGCCTTTACGAGAGACGACGAGCTCGATAAGTGATTGTGCTTCCGTGAACATCTCGTGTATAGCGAGAAAACGAGCCATGAAGAAGTATGATTCAGCGGTAAACCCAAATCCAGGCTGAGATGAGATGAATTTGAAGAAAGCGAAGATAGAACGGTGTGGGAGGGAGAGAGGGTTACGGTTGATGAGATCGACAACATGACGAACACTGAGCGAAGGCAGAACCTTTCTGATAGAGGGGTCGGCAGTAAAAGAAGAGAACTCCGACGGCGGATCCTTGTAAGAGTCTCTGATGGCAACTGAGAGTTTGATAAGAACTGGGTCGTCGTCGTCGTTGTCTGCTTGAGAAATAGTTTCTGGAGAGTACCATGTTGATAAGAGGGACGACGATACACGATAAAATCTCTGTGGGTGAGATCGAGTCAGTGTGCTTTTTAGCAATTCGATTCTGAACATCTCTCTGACTCTCTCAGTTTCTCCGGCGCCGGCTACTTTGAGGAGGCTTTTGAATGAAATAGTCAAGTCCGCGACAAATAATAAACCGTGAGATTTTAAATCTTAAACCGGGGTTTTTAGGTAACCGGACTTAAACGAAGCCGGTATGTTTCGGTATGCTTTAAATTTTCTGGTACAATATGTAAGACCTATCTCAACAGAAGATGGAACGGTGTGGGAGGGAGTTGTTAATTGCAAATTGCTTTTTTTTTTTTATCAACGAAGCAAATTTGATCATCCCTAAGTAAGGATGGTGAATGATACAACACTAGGAACAGAAAGAGATAAGGAAAATGATAGTTATAAACGAGACGAAAGTTAAGCTTCGTAAAATATCTGGGCAGTCTACGGAAATTGTAGCTAAGACACATGAAGAGAAACTCAAAATACGCAAGAAACTGCAAAACACTGGGAAGATAGAACTAATAGCCTCCCTTGAGATCGTTGACGACATCGTAAGGGATTGGAGTGACAGTCTCCAAGGTCATTCCTTCGACCATGAATCCTGGTTTGGGTCCTTTAGGCTGTCTCTTGGTGCTTATTGTCTCACCATTGGCTTTGGCTGCAGCTTTGAGTTCATCGTTCTTCTTCTTCCTCAGCTTGAACTCCTCAGC
>NC_025687.1:4064105-4087527 GCF_000633955.1 Camelina sativa
ATTCTTCATCTGTCCCAATTTGCATAGTCCATTCAGCAGAACATTATACGTCACAACACTAAGAATATGCCCATCGCTCTGCATTTCCTTGAGCAATCTGAAACCGGTTTGAACATCACCTTTCTTACAGACTGCATCCATCATCATTGTATAAGTTACATCATCCGGTTTCATACCAGCTCGCAGCATCTCCCTCAAAGCTCTTTCAGCATCAACGACTCTTCCTTCTTTGCACATTCCACAAATAAGAGCTGAGAAACCCACCCTATCGAGTTCAATCCCGTTCTGAACCATTTCCTTCCTTATCTCCAAAGCTGTTTCTACGTCTCCTCCTCTACAAAATCCATCAATAAGAGTTGTGTATGTTATTTTGTCAGGCCTCAGACCTCCACGGATCATCCCATCAACTATCTTCCTTGCGGCCACTAAATCCCCATTCTTACAAAAGCCATTTACTAAAGTATTATATAGAACAAGATCAGGCTGAAGACCCCTACTCAACATCTTCTCGTAACTTTCTTTCATCATGTCAATCCGTCCACTCCTACTATGACCATGAATCAAAGTAGTAAAAATAACATCATTTGGGAGCAACCCTCTCTCACACATCTCATCAAACAAGCCATGTGCTCCACCCATCTTATTCTCTTTACACAACGCATTAATCAAGGCACTATAGGTAAAAACATCTGGGCGTGTTCTGCTTTTCTCCATACGATCCTTGAGCCTAAACCCTTCATCCAAGTTTCCAACTTTACAGTAACCATTAATCAAAGTGTTGAAACTAACAACTGAAGGCTTCAAGCTTCTTTTAGTAATTTCGTCGAACACCTTCTGGGCATCACATATATTGCCTTCTTTACAAAATCTGTTCATCAAGATATTGAAACCGTACACATTCAAAGGAAACCCAGCATCCAAAATCTCCATATAGAATCCCCAAACAGTCCCAGTTGGATTCAGTTTCATCATCCGATAAAGCAAATTGCCACAACCACGAATTGGAACAACAAATTTATACTTCCGAGATAGCCTAAAACATTGAACAGCATCGGGTATGAAACCTAGATCCGTGTACGTGATCATCAAAGCATCAACTAGGAAACCACACATAGGAGCTCCTCGCATTGCTACCAAAGAATCAAAAACTGAAGAAGCCGAGTTTTTGCCTTTACGAGAGACGACGAGCTCGATAAGTGATTGTGCTTCCGTGAACATCTCGTGTATAGCGAGAAAACGAGCCATGAAGAAGTATGATTCAGCGGTAAACCCAAATCCAGGCTGAGATGAGATGAATTTGAAGAAAGCGAAGATAGAACGGTGTGGGAGGGAGAGAGGGTTACGGTTGATGAGATCGACAACATGACGAACACTGAGCGAAGGCAGAACCTTTCTGATAGAGGGGTCGGCAGTAAAAGAAGAGAACTCCGACGGCGGATCCTTGTAAGAGTCTCTGATGGCAACTGAGAGTTTGATAAGAACTGGGTCGTCGTCGTCGTTGTCTGCTTGAGAAATAGTTTCTGGAGAGTACCATGTTGATAAGAGGGACGACGATACACGATAAAATCTCTGTGGGTGAGATCGAGTCAGTGTGCTTTTTAGCAATTCGATTCTGAACATCTCTCTGACTCTCTCAGTTTCTCCGGCGCCGGCTACTTTGAGGAGGCTTTTGAATGAAATAGTCAAGTCCGCGACAAATAATAAACCGTGAGATTTTAAATCTTAAACCGGGGTTTTTAGGTAACCGGACTTAAACGAAGCCGGTATGTTTCGGTATGCTTTAAATTTTCTGGTACAATATGTAAGACCTATCTCAACAGAAGATGGAACGGTGTGGGAGGGAGTTGTTAATTGCAAATTGCTTTTTTTTTTTTATCAACGAAGCAAATTTGATCATCCCTAAGTAAGGATGGTGAATGATACAACACTAGGAACAGAAAGAGATAAGGAAAATGATAGTTATAAACGAGACGAAAGTTAAGCTTCGTAAAATATCTGGGCAGTCTACGGAAATTGTAGCTAAGACACATGAAGAGAAACTCAAAATACGCAAGAAACTGCAAAACACTGGGAAGATAGAACTAATAGCCTCCCTTGAGATCGTTGACGACATCGTAAGGGATTGGAGTGACAGTCTCCAAGGTCATTCCTTCGACCATGAATCCTGGTTTGGGTCCTTTAGGCTGTCTCTTGGTGCTTATTGTCTCACCATTGGCTTTGGCTGCAGCTTTGAGTTCATCGTTCTTCTTCTTCCTCAGCTTGAACTCCTCAGCGCACCTTGATTGCTGCACATGCTCCACACGCACATGAATCCTCTTCCTTATGATCCTGTTGCCAATCTGAAACACCCCAGAGATATATGTTAGTCAATTATACAGATGTTTATGGATAATTTGAAGCCAAACTATAGCAATGCAATAGTCATGAAACAAAACATACATGCAGTTCAAGGACCAGGAGTCGAAGAATTTTAAATCAATGTAAACACTATGTATGATAAGGCTCAAGGCTAAATGAAAGCTAAGCAAACAAAAGTCTAAATATGGAATCAATGAAAACACTATGTATGATAAAGCTTAAAGCTAAACGAAACCAATCGCATTTCGAATTTGAAAGTGGAACAAGACCAACGCCACTAGATAATAGAAACTGAAATCTTAGAGATACAAATCTATTGAGCTCGCGGATGAGATTTACATAATACGGACCAATGCTCAATCACACATTTCAGCATAAAATAATCAGATCAACAATCCAAAATCTCACTATAAGCTCCAATCCTAATTCAACAACAAGACAAAAGTTGAAGGGACGTGAGAGAGAGAGAGAGAGAGAGAGAGTTCATCAGACCTGTTTGTTGACTTCAACACCGACGGCGCGTTTGGTGACGTTCCAGATGCGACCAGTACGACCATGGTAGAACTTGTGAGGCATACCCTTGTGGATCGCACCATTCACCTTAACATCGACGTAATCGCCGACTTTAAAGGTCCTTAGGTAAGTCGAGAGTGGAATGTAACCCTTCTTCCTGAACGGCCTCGCGAACAGATCCCTCGTTCTCGCCCGAACTCCATGACCTGCCGGCATTTTTCCTCCTCGTGCGTCAACTAAAACCCTAGATCGCCGAAGAAATGGATTTAGTAAGGTGGAGTCTATTTATACCTCTGTTTTGAGATTAGGGTTTCGTAGACCTGTTGGGTCAGTCATTTGGGCTTCTATTTTCTTAAATTCGGCCCANCATCAAAAAAAAAAAAAAAAAAAAAAAAAAAAAAACAAAAGAAAGGGAGTGAGAGACTGCTGAGTGCTGAGTATTGGTTATGTTATGTACAAGTGAACCTTCTGTTTTTTAACAAAGCAACCTCACGTTAATTTATAACTTCAAACAAGAAGACCCACATTTATAAATCTGTTCGAATGACTCAATCGACCAAATTAGTATTACATCAATGTCTACGTTAGTATTCGTTTTTCAACCTGTGAACACTAGATAGGAATCACCAAATGCCAACATGACCAAAGTAGTTACTATGACAAACTCACAAAGATCCCATCTTGAGATAGTTATGCTTGGCTTGCTTCTGTCTCTACAATCCCAAATGGCGAAGGCTCCAGATTCAGCGTTGTCTCAAATTTCTCGGACAGATCGTTTTGACAATGCTCGGTGGGTTGAGGAGGGATGATCACATCTTCACTATCCTTAGCTACTTTGCGCTTTCCTTTCCGATCTTTCCTCTTGAACCGAGCCTTCCTGGATTTTGGAGTCTTGATGGTTTCTTCAACTGGGATCATTGCCTCTACCTCGAATGACTTCCTATCAAAAGGAAGTACAGTAAGCTGAGTTTTGAAGTTGAGTAGAGTAAGCTGAGTGTTGCAGTTGGCAAGGTTGCTTTTAGATTCTGACTGGATCGCTAAAAGAGCGGTTCTCCCAGCGCTTATCTCAGCATCTTTTTTAGTTCCTGTTGCAGCTCCAGTGTACTTTATGCCTCCAATCTCTACAGTACATGCGAATTGTGTAGCTCTCCCAAGAATTTCAATCTTTTGGCACTGATACAATGGAATCGCGTGATTCATCTTTTGAGCGTACTCTTGAAGAAGGTTCTTGCATAACCCCGTTTCGTGCTGCATTAATAAGTCATTCAAAGTTAGCCAAGAGCACATAAGATACAGAAATAGCCTAAGAATGTCCCTCTAGAAGTAGGCTATGCACACAAATCTGATAAGATTGAAACCCTAAGAAGACTCCTCCTAGGTTCAATTCACCAAAGAACTCAAACTACAGAAGAGACATGAGTTAAAAGTGGATTCTTCAAACTCTCGAGTCTCGATCATTACCCCAATCAAGACCCTTGACAAACCAAGAAGGCCCCCTAACGCATTCTCACCGCTCCCTTTTAACTTTTAAATATCAAACTAACCATAAAGTCTGCTGCAGAGCTGGCAAAGCTACAATTCGCTGCTAAACCCCCTACACCTAGGCTAGTTGCAATATATTTCCAGTAAACTTAATAATTGTCACAACATAAGAAAGATGAGGTGCTTACCACAGGCTGTGAAACACATTGGCTTAGGTCACAGGATTTAGCTAATTCATGGAGAGCAGCCTCCACAGCTGATTGTTCTGCAGCCTTACGGTTTAAGAACCAAGGCAAAGAGTTATACCTGACACCATCCAGTATCACTGTCGAATGGAAGAAAACTATGTGTGAAGGGCCTTCTTTGACAGTCTCATAAATAGGCGGTGGAAGCTTGTACTTCTGAGTATACTCCTGCAACCGGCTTTTGAACACATAGCATTTGGAAAAACCTGAGCAGGAATATCTTTAAAAATGAACGAGTGAAAAGATAATACAGAAACATAGGATGGAGTAGGATGGTATCCATTACAGCAAAAGAAGTTCACGAAAACAACAGGGAAACGCAGTGAACAAATACTCAATTGCAAATGTAAAGCCGACAACTTTCTCAGAGAAACTATACTTATCCAAAAGGGGAGAGACAATGAACTTAAGTAAATGACATCCGAAAAGAGTAAGGTCCCCAATGGACGCTCATAGACGAGAGAGTAAGTATGACTAAATCAATCACAACCTGAAGTAGAATCAAGACAGTAGTCTCTTTCTAGAGCTGAAAAACACTGGAAATTGCGAAATATGAAAGCTTTTCTCTGAAAGATCAACGCTTTAAACTCGCAAGGGACAAATACAGTTTTTTTTTTTTTCAATTTCCCAGGACGAACGAATAGAGCAAGAAGAAGAAGCGATTACAAAATCAAAAACCGGTAAAAGAGAAAAACCCATTAACAGAATTGAAGACAATAAAGACATGCTAAAGAAGGAAGGTAATTTACCAGAAGAAACATCATCGGCGGTGGTCATTCTCACGAGCAGAATGTAGCTGAGAAGTAGTATGGAACGGCGACGAGAAGAGCGAGAGAGAAACTTGTTCTCCACACCCCGTAGTGAATGTGATGCTACGAAGAAGCGTCGAGAGAAGGAGACAAGATTTTAAAGCGCTTCACCAAAAACCCCTGCCCCCTCGACTCTTCAGTGTTCTCCCAGCGCTTATGTACACGGGGTTATGCAAGAGTTTGCTCAAAAGATGAATTACGCGATTCAAGAACACCGGAGATGCAAGAACCGGTCTGAGATTGTAGGCATTGTTGTTGTATTCACGAATACTAGTGAGCCTATGTCAAAAGGAAAAGAAAAATACAAATAATTGAGCCCATATCTCTTTTTCTTTATTATTTTTGGTTTTCGGTTCAACCTGTGTGAACCACTAGATAGGAATCACAAACTGGCTATATAATCAAATAGTTACTATGACAAAGTTCACAAAGATCCCAAATAGTTACTATGACAAGCTCACAAAGATCCCATCTTGAGATAGTTATGCTTGGCTTACTTGTGTCTCAACACTCTCAAATGCTACTTCCTTGCACTCATCCATGCACGGCGAAGGTTCCAGATTCAGCGTTGTCTCAGTTTTCTCAGACTGATCGTTTTGACAATGCTCGGTAGGTTGAGGAGGGATGATCACATCTTCACTATCCTTAGCTACTTTGAGTTTTCCTTTCCGTGCTTTCCTCTTGAACTGAGCCTTCCTGATCTTTGGAGTCTTGATGGTTTCTTTAACTGGGATCACTACCTCTAATGTCTTCCTCTCTAAAGGAAGTACAGTTAGCTGAGTGTTGGAGTTGAGTATAGTAGGAGGAGTGCTGTAGTTGGCAAGGTTGTTTTTAGATTCTGACTGGATAGCTAAAAGAGCGGTTCTCCCAGCGCTTATCTCAGCATCTTTTTTAGTTCTTGTTGCAGCTCCAGTATACTTTATGCCTCCAATCTCTACAGTACATGTGAATTGTGTAGCTCTCCCAGGAGTTTCAATCTTTTGGCACTGATACAATGGAATTGCGTAATTCATCTTTTGAGCGTACTCTTGAAGAAGGTTCTTGCATAACCCTGTTTCGTGCTGCATTAAACAAGCCATTCAAAGTTAGCCAAGAGCACATTAGATACAGAAATAGCTTAAGAATTCTCCCTCTAGAAGTTGGCTATGCACACAAATTTGATAACATTTAATACCCCAAGACTCCTCCTAGGTTCAATTCACCAAAGAACTACACCACAGAAGAGACTTGGGTTACGAGTGGACTCTGAGCTGGCAAAGCTAAAATTCAGTGTAAACCCCCCTACGCTAGTTGCAAAAAATTTACAGTAAACTTAACAATTATCAGAACATAAGAAAGATGAGGTGCTTACAACAGGTTGTGAAACACATTGGCTTAGGTCACTGGATTTAGCTAATTCCTGGAGAGCAACCTCGGCAGCTGATTGCTCTGCAGCCTTGCGGTTGAGGAATCCAGGCAAAGAGTTATATCTGACACCATCCAGTATCACAGTCGATTGAAAGAAAGATTTGTGCGAAGGGCCTTCTTTGACAGTCTCATAAATAGGCGTTAGGAGCTTGTACTTCTGAGCATACTCCTGCAACCGGCTTTTGAACACATAACAACTCGAAACACCTGAGCAGGAGAAAATTCAAAATGAAGCAAAAAGATAAATCAGAGACATTGATGGAAAACCCTAGGATGCTATCCATGACAGCATAAGAAATTCAAAACAACAACAACAACAACAACAACAAGAAAAAACAGTGAACGAGTCCTGAATAGCAAATGTAAAGGCAAGCATAAAGCTGACAACTTTCTCATAGAAACTATACTTATACCCAAAGAGGGAGATACAATTGAAGCCCCAAGCTTTTATCTTTCAACAAATTGAGTCAATAAATCATCATCTCAAAAGAGTAAACACCCCAATTGATGCTCATATATGACTATAATCACAGCCTGAAGAAGAACCACAAGATGCATACAACAAGTCTTTTCTTAATTCTTTGAGAGCTGAGAAGAAAAAAAAAAAACCAAACTTTCCGACTTATATATGGGAAATGTGAATACCAAAAAGCTTTTGCCAGAGAGATCTACACTTAGCACCAAAGGGGAAGATACACTTTTTAACTAAACAAAACTGCAATCAATTTCCACGAAGAACAAACTGAGATGATGAAGAAGAAGAAGAATAAGAGGTAATTCACCAGAGGGAACTTCATTAGGGGTCATTTTCTCGAAAGGGACTACTTTTAGGCAACAGGACGCCCCGCGTGATGCCTGGCTGCGATGGAACCTCCGAGAGAGAAAGAGACAAAGAGATAATTAAGGCTTTAAAGCGGTTTCAGTTTCACCAAAAACCCTCTCCCCCTCCTCCGACTCCTCTTTTTTTTGTTTTCCTTCCCATAAGGGCAGAAACAAAAACGAAAAGGGTGGGTGGGGGTTCTTACGTCTTTTCCAAAAGGATTGATTAGTAATCACTAATTATGTTTCTAATTTCAAATAACTTATTGAAAAGCCCAGGATCTGTTGATACAGTTGTTATAATTTCAAATAAAATATTTTTGTTCTCCAAGTGAGGCACAAATAGTTTAAAGCCCATCTGAGCCCAAATCTCTTTCTTCTTTCGTTCCCTTTTCTCTCTCTTCTCGTCCGGGAACGTCTTTGCCACACGCGCTTCAAACACAGTGGTGACAATCCTATTCTCCGATCGTCTTCATCAGTTTTTTTTTGGTCAAATTTGATTCCTTTGTTCCTGTTCTAAAGCCGTAAACTTCTCTGTTGCATAAATACGACGATGGTTAAAAGTAGTATCATCAATAGCCAGAAGAGATTCATTACTGAAGGCGACATCGCCACTCTTTTGCAGAGGTAACAAAATTTGTCCTTTTTTATTCGTAAATCCCCGTAAAAGGTTGTGTATTTGGGCTTAGTTAGTTGTTTTAATGCAGGTATGATACGAAGACGATACTGAGAATGCTACAGGAGATGGCCTATTATTCCGAACTCAAGATGGATTGGAATGAGTTGGTGAAGAAGACTACTACCGGAATTACCAATGCTAGAGAGTATCAGTTGCTATGGCGACATCTTTCTTATCGGGAACCACTCCTCCCTGTGGAAGATGATGCTCAACCTCTGGTGCTTCTTTTTTCTCTCTTACTCTAATTCCCTTATTAAGTAGAATTGTGAGTGAAAAGGTTCTATTTTGCTCTATTGGGGTAATACCTTTTCTTCACAATCGAGTGTTTTTAATACTTGTTTCAGTTCAGTGTGGGAGTTGGATACTGGAAACTTCTTGGTAGCATTAGGGATTGATGAGTATCTCTTACATGTGCAGGATGATGATAGTGACTTGGAGTGCGAATTGGAAGCTTCCCCTGCAGTCAACCATGAAGCATCTGTGGAGGCTATTGCTCATGTCAAAGTAAGAAGGGATTCAAAGTTTACATTAGGATATTGGTTACATAGTACGAATATAAATATGTGCTTATCCGGAGTTCCCACTGTATCCAAAATTCATTCCAAGTTTTTGTCCCTATCCTTATACTAGCTTATGGCTGCTTCATATGTGCCAAGTGAGTCCGATATACTCAACGACACAGTTGAGGCTCCCTTGACTATAAACATACCTTATGTTCGGCCTGAGGGAACTCAGGAACCATTAGAGTCTCCTTGGTCGTCAGGAGGGATGAATATTACTTTTCCGGTCTGTATTCAGAAAGCTACATCTACTACTGAGGGGATGAATGGAAATGGTTCAGCTAGTAGTAGCATGGCTTTTCGGAGGAAAAGGAAAAAATGGTCTGTTGAGGAGGATGAGGAGCTGTTCGCCGCTGTAAGGCGATGTGGTGAAGGTAACTGGGCAACTATCATTAGGGGAGACTTCAGAGGAGATAGAACCGCCTCCCAACTCTCGCAGGTTTTGATTTTTCTTATTGACTGTTCATTTTTCATTACATTTCTTGCTTGTAGTTTAGGCACACTACCCTAATAGTCTTGTTCTTTGTATCACAACTAGTTTATGCATCATTAACTATATTCTGTTGACAATAAATGGTGGATATTGCCTTCCCTGTTTTGGTTGTCGGAGGTGTCTGTAGACATTCACATACTAGAAACCCTTGTGGTAATTACTCTAGAAATATCTGTTGTCATCTATTCTGGTATGGACGTGGGGTTCCCCTCATTTTTCCGGGTTCAAATCCCGGCAACAGATTCGTTGTATGATAAGATTAATAGTCTCTTGGCAATCATAGAAGGTGGCTAATAAGACAATGTTTTATGATATATCTCTATCCATCTTTACATTTCTCCGGAAATATTCTCCATCAGATCATTTGTGATAGTTCAAGGTATAAGATAAACAAATTTTTCCCTACTTGGACGAGCATGTGACGTTTAGCATGTAATTATTCTTTTTCCATTGATGGTGGTAACAAACTGACTTTTTTATTTGTAGAGGTGGGCGCTTATAAGAAAAAGGGGTGATACTTCGACCTCTGTTAGGCAATCTGGTGTACAACGAACTAATGAGCAGATAGCAGTTAACCATGCATTATCCTTGGCTCTGGGAAATCGGCTCCCAACAAAAAAAGTTTCAGTAGGTACATGTAGTAGAAAATTTTTCCCGCTAATTCTAGTATTTATTATATACTGGTGGAGGCTTTGGTTTGGTTACCACTGGTCCACTGGCTATGTTATTGTCTAAACCAGAAAGTAGCATGCCTGTTTAACTGTGGTGGGGGGTTTGTAGTTAAAAATATTTGCGAGACACATTTTTTTATTAGGTCATCAATTGGACTGCATTTGTTACAGGTATTTCGACAACGACTTCGTCGCGTGGCATCACAGAAACACAAGCCAATGGGGCCAGTTCTTCTCAAGGTCAACAACAATCCAAACCAGTTGTTCAAGCATTGCCTGGGACAGCAACTTCAAAATCTCGAGTTGTTAGAAAAACAACAGCAAGCTCCATTTCCAGATTAGATGTAATGGCAACAGCTAACTCAGTAGCGGTTGCAGCATGTGTGGGTGGCGTATCGACTGCTGCATCAGTACCAAAGGTCGAACCTGGAAAAACTGATTCTCCTTGGCCCTCATGTAGTCTCTCCGTGCCAAAGGTTGAACCAGGAACGAGTGTTACCGCATCTAGTATCATTAAAGCGGTTGGACCTACGAATACACTGCCTCTCGCTAATGGAAAATTGAAACCTGTGGCGGCTTCACCATCTTCAAGCAAACGTCCTCTCATGGATCCTGGGTCAGAAGGATCTACAATGCTTTCTGCTTCTGAATCGAGGATTGTCTCCAATCAGAGAGTTTTTGCAGCCTCTGTCTCAGCTACTGTATTACAACCAGAGCCATCAGCTGAGACTGTCACTTGCAAACCAGATGGTGGACAGAAAGAGCAAGCTCGTGGAAATGGAGCAAGCTCATTAGCTACAATCCATCCAAATCAAATTACCTCAACAAGCTCGGAGATTAGCAGGGGAAAACAGGCTACACAAGCTCAGTCCCCTAATCTTTTGCCTAGGAAAATTCCAGTAGTTAAAACAGCAATTCACGGTGCCACTAACCAAAAGTTGGTAAATAAACAATCTGACAAGACTGTAATACCATCCATCAGTGGAGTTGGTTCGCAATCTCAAGCCAAATGTGAAGTAAACAATAAGGTTGGTCCGGCGATCAAAGCGAGTAGTGTATGCGGAAAACCTGCAGAGGTTGCAACTATGGCAGGGACCGGACAGGGTGTTTAGCTCTTTGATAGAATCGTCGGATACTTTAGTTTGGAGTTTTCATTTGTAAGTTTTATTAGAGGAGCAAAAGAAACATATGATGTAAAGGAGGCCCTTCAGTACATGGTACTAATTAATATGAATCTCATATACTTACAATCTTCAAACTCTAAGACATATAGTATAGTAAGAATTGAATCTCAGGACTTATATAGGAGATCACTTCCTCAGCTTCTTTTGACATATTCAGGGAGCTTTACAGGTGCGACAATGTAGCTACACTGTTTCTGCAGAGCTGGAGATGGACTGACACAAGAGAAGATTGTTGAGGTTTGCTTCGGTTGTTGTTTATACTTCTTTAACTTGACACCAAACAAGAATGACCGTAGTGGAATCCTAGGCTTTCCAACTGATGACGACATGCCCTTGTTCGGAGATCTTGTAGACGTTCCAAGATTCTCTTCTAGTTTGCATACAACTCTTTCCACTTCAGTTCTCAGTGCTCTTGCACGATCAAGGCCTGCTTGAAGTTCGTTGAACACCCTTTTGTTCTCCTGTTTCATGTTAACTATCTCACCATGGAACTTTGCAGCCTGGTAACTGCTTATCTCTATATTGCTTACTTTCGTTCCTCCCAATTGAGATGTGACCCTTGAAACTTCATCTTTAATATTGCAAAGTGTTGCATACCTTCCTTCGAGTTCGTCTCCCAGCACTGCACTGTTCTCTAGCCATAACTGCAGCTCTGTCCGAATCTCTCTAAGGTGTCTATATATAGGCATTGCCTCTGACGCAAGTGCAGTGTTACTACTGCTTCCAGCATTACCCTGTTGCTTGCTTTCAAGTTTCGATAGCTCTGCTTTCAGGTCCTGAACTGATGTCTGGTACTTCTGTATCTGATGAACAGATGTACTAAATCTTAACCAGAACTCGATATTCTCCTCCAGCACCGCGTCAATATCTCCACGCACTTTTTCTTCCACAGTTGGAATTTTCTTTCTTAGACTGTTATCAATGTCTGCAAATTTAAAATTAACCTCGTCTTCCTTTGCTTGTTCAGATGCTCTTTTCAAGTCTCCTCCTTGCTGACGTGGTGCCATAGAAATTGAAGAGTTAGAGCTATGAGAAATGCTCATACCTTCAGATATGTTTCTTTCTACTGGTTGTTGAGAATCCTTGCGGGGGATTTCTGGTTTCTGGCGTAATAATTGAAAGTCCATGTCTTCACTAGAAACAGCATTCTTGAGCTCTCTCAACTGCAATGCCAGCTCAAAGAAGCCATCACGGTTCTTCTTCTCAACTTCATTCAACTTTCTCTTCACTTCTCTATAGTCCCTTAGTACTGATGTGTATTCATCCAATAGAACCTTCTCTCTATCCTCCATGCCATCCGCAGGCATCAACTGCCTCCAGTTTCCCCTCTCCTCATCTTCTGCCTCTGTGCAAAAGCAAGTGCTTTCTGTTTCTGATGAACCACCATAAGAGTCTCTTCTCTCCGATTTCTCTTCTTGCACAGACTCTTGATCTCTACTATGTTTGACTACAATGGCCTCTTTAATTTCGTCTGCACTCTTTATCTCTCTTTCGTTTGGAATTGAATCCAAATCCTCAATAGGATCCTCCTCTTGGATATCTTCCGAGTGAAGCCCATCACCTTCGACATCTTCATCCATTTTTACTTCCTGTAACTTCCAAGATAAGTCTTCAGCTGTGCTATTAGCTTCAGTCAAGTGCTTTTGAAGATTCTTGTTCTGATCTTCCACTCTTTGGAATAGGTTTCTAACTTTACTCAGCTCATCTTCAAGAGTCGTTATCCTTTTCTTCATGTCTAAGGAGTCTGATACAAGACATGCCTTGTCTTCCTCTACACCACGGATATGATCATGCAACTCATCTGTCTCTGATCTTAATGTCTTTACCAATGCCGTATGAGACAAAGCTGTTGTTTCCAGAGAGACCACTTTCTCTACAAGCTCATCTATCTTCTCTGTAAAGTCCACATTACTCAAGTTCTCATTCAAATTAACCTCTTTCGATTCTTTCTCAGCTTCACAACTCGGTTCTTGACCATCAAAAGCTTTCTTGGCTTGTTCTTCTACCTTAATCTCAAACTTGTTCCTCAGTGCTTCAAACCTCTCTGTTGCAGTTTCAATCCTTTCCTTCTCAATTTCTGCATCTTCCAAAAATCGCTTCTGCGTCTCCTCAAGCTTAGTTATTGTCTCTTTACAGGAGCTTAGAGCAGTGCTTGCCACCAACGTCCTAGCTTCCTCATCTTCGATCTCTGCACCAACCCCAAACTCATCTTGTAAACTGCAAACTCTCTTCTGCATTTCTTCTACTTCATTCTCCAGATTCCAATACCTTTCATAAGACTGCTCATAAGAACTCCTCACAAACTCCTTCTCGGTCTGCAGCACCAAGATCCCCTTATGAATCTTATCGATCTCCTCCAATGCCTCATCTTTACTTAATCCGGAACTCGCCAATGCAGAAGAAGATGCCGAACGTTTCATAACACTAGGCCCCTTTCTGGACAACACCATCAGAGATTGGCTTTTGAACTCTTTCTTTGGAAGCTCAGGGACTTCTGGTATGTTAGTTCCACTGGGAATGAGATGAAGATGCTTAGGTGGTTTCTCGGGATTATCATCATCATCCTCATCATCGTCATCCCCTAGAGGAAATGGAACATGTTCAGGGAAAGCGGTAGCGATCATGTGGTTTGCACTTTGAAGTTCTGTGGACAAATGATCATAGCGTTCTGCTAAAGCACGGTATGATCGAAACGCTTCCTCTACGAAATTAACAATCTCAGGCCTTTTACGGTAATACATCTCCGCCCTTTTAGCAAAAGTGTCTCCATCTTCATCGATGATCTTAAGTGTGTACTTAACCTTCTCCTCCATATCTAGGAAAGTTAGAAAAATTCAGAAACAACACAATAAGGCTTTATTACAACTCAATAAGGCTTTATTACAATCTCGGTTTCTTTGCATCGAAATGTGAAAACATGAAGGAACGTACCTTGGAGATTGTGTTCGAGCCATTTGGATTGTTTTGTGCGTATGTGGCTGGCCCACCACCATGAATACGCATTGCTTGCTGCTCTCTGCAACATCAGACTCTCTTTATGATCTGCATTCCCTACGTTTTTTTGCTATTGTTTTTTCCTCTCAGTTCTGTAATGTTAAACATTTTTTAAAATAAGATTCTTATAACGTTAAAATTTCGAACTTCTTTGTGGGTTTTAACTATAAAACCTAAATTTGGAAGATGGTATATTGTTCTACCGTAAATGACTATATAAGACCTGGTAGTTCAATTGGTTTGTAACAGACAAAAAAAAAAGTGCTAATTGTTACATTGCAATATTGTTATAGAATACGTCAGTTCACCAATCATAAGAAACCATAACAAGCTGAAACTGATTTCAAAACAAAAAAAATGGAGGATTCACAAGCTTCTAATTAAATCTTATTACTTACATGCTACGTCTTATCGTTTGGTTTTCAGAACACATAGGGTATCAGCCTGGGCCACAAAATTCGACTATAAATATTACTCAGAAGAACCACAAAATGAACTCTATATTCATCAACCCTAAGTTAACGCATCAAAGTTTTACATAAAAAACGATGAAAGACATTTTTCTTTCCTTTCTCTTTTTAAACCCTCCTAAAACGTTATAAACACTTCCTAAACCATCCATGAACCAACACAAGACCCGTTATACATATCACATTCTCTAAATCTTCTCCATCTCCTCAACTACACATGTGGAAGATGATAGCCTTGGCCGTTTTGCGGCTCGGTTCTCATCTACTTCCTCCATTGGCTCCATCTGATCACAATCAGCTCCAACGTCTTCACTCTTCCTGTCCCTAATTTCAAGATCATCTCCAACGTCTTCACTCTTCTTGTTCCCAATTTCAAGATCATCTCCAACGTCTTCACACTTCTTGTTCCCAATTTCAAGATCATGCTCCAACGTCTTCTCCTCGTCTTTGTCAACTTGACTCGATGGAACAACAAGCTCAACGTGTGTAGAAACGAGCTCTTCATTCTGAGTGTTTTGGTCAGTGTTAGAACCCATGGTTGAAGATAATAAAGAGACCGTCTCCCTTGGAGGACTCTCGCCCGTTTCTTCCTCATGAATATTTTCCATTGGGTTGTCTTCCATGGTACCGATATCCTCAGAATCATTAGAAGTGCTTTTCGAAGTTTCAGATAAGAAATCAGTCTCATCTTCCTTCTGCACCAGGGGAATACCAAGGTTCCATGAAGAGAATGAATTCGATGTTTTCGGAGAGGCAGTTTCAGAGATGCGTTGAAAGTTTCCCTCCCCAGCGTTCAAACACATAAACTCTTCGCCAGTTTCCATGTCCACTTCCTGCCCAAAACAGAGCACATATAAGAAAATCAAAATTGGCGTTGATAAGGAGATCTGATCATTAGCTTGCGGAACTTTTCGTACCTCTCTTGCCAATGCGTCGTTACTAAGATGATAAAACGAAGATGGTTCCTCGAATGGTTGTTGTAGTTGTACAAGTAATGATCCTGTGTTGTTGGCTCCTGAATCGAATAAATCTCTTAGTACCATACCCGAATCATTAGCAACTTGCGTGTTTCTCATGGAAGATCTTTCAAGCAAAGTCATTTCGATTCCTTGATCGTCTTGCATCTGTGTCATATTTCCGTTACAGTCTATCAAGGGGCTGCACCTCTCAGAGAGAACCTCAATATCCGTATTGTTATTCACGGTAATTGGACTTTCTGGACTTTCGCAGGACTGGTTCTGTTCATTTCTAACTTCCCGTGACCGGTTTTCAAGGAGCTCAAAAATCAACTTCTGAATCAGAGTACGCTTCAAGGAAGCCTCGGCAGGAGGAAACCAGTTCAGATAAAGCTGAGAAAACCAGAGAAAAGCATGATCAGCAAATAAAGAGACTGAAAAGAATACAGACCGAGCAGCTCTTAGAGTATAGCACTTGAACTTCTTTAAAAGTAACTCATGAAATCAGGAAGCAAGCAGAAGATTATATATTGATTAGTCTGAAAAGAGACAACTTCTACACTAAGCACAAAAAGCAGTAAAACAACTTGAGTAAACTAAATATTCTAGCAAGCATCTGCGAAATGATTGCGGGTGAAAAGATCCAGTTTGGCAAAAGCTTATCAAACAGTAGCAATCAGAATAGTGACTTACAAAGTTGGAAGCATTATATATCTTGAAAGGGCTAAAATTAAGGGGAGCTTCAGCAAGAAATAGCTCCAGATAGTGCAGCAGAAAGAGGCCACAGTCAAATGAGTTTTCCTGCTGTGGCAACTGAAATAAAAAGAGCATACTTGCCATCACATAAACTGTCATTAACAGCTGCAAAATATCTATTATTTAGCAGGAAAATTGTTGAAGTTGAAATAGAGTTTTCTAACTTTCTACCTCTGAAAATTCGACATACAAAATTATAAAAGAATCATGCAACCTAAGTAAATTCTTTAATAGACCCAAAAAGGGGTTTTCACAACAGCAAAGAACGTTTGAAAAGGGTTTTTTCAAACTCCTTACTATATGTCCTGGAAATAGCAAAAGTATTTTTAAGGTTAGAGGTCGCACCTCGAGTGAGACAAACCGCAAATTCATAAATCTAGAAGAAATCTCATCTGATGTCTCTTTATGCCTCTCCTTCCATTCCTCGCACAAGTAACTAAAAACAGAAAAATGCTGTTATCAGCATTACCCAGCTTAAAACTTGAACATTTTAGCTCCACACTTAATTTGAAAGGATCAGGGTATGGTGTTACAACACATTCTTTAACAAATAAGATCAAGAGAGCATGAGGAATGTAGAATATCATCTCGTTGGCAACTAAGAAATGTAAATAGATGACGTATATGCAATGCTACCAAAATCAGAAGAGACGGAGATTAGAAGACAAAACAAAACAGGGGTGCAAGGAAGCTAACATACCTTTGGACTAAATTTTTAAGGCCTGCATGGCTCCCTTTTATAGAATCCATATGTAATATGCATGGTACTTTTTTGGAGTCATCCAAGTCTAGATCAGCAGAATGATACAACATAATAATAAGAAACTAGATGATCATGACTTAGTAAAAAAAACAAAGTGAGATATGACATTACCTGTACAATTAGCCACTTCACCAGGGTGACATATGACTATTAAACTCCAGTGAAGACTGTCATTAGAATTTAGCATCGTCAGATTTTGAAGTCATAAAAATATAACATAACGAGAACTGCCATTAAATTCTTCTCACTTGAAGTTCACGGGCACAAAAATATAGTCCTTGCTAAACATGTCCACCTTCCTTGTCCACTTACGGACACGTAGAAAAGCAGCCTTTCCATCAGCTATACTTGAGGGATCTTTGTCAAGATCAGCAAGTTTACGGAAGAAAAAGCTGTTAAAGAAATGGAATCTCTGTTTTTCCTCCACTTGAATCTGATTCTTTAGATAACTGTAAATAATAGAAGAACACACCAACAAAGTTGAATAAAGGTCGCATCACAAGAAGTTTTCAGTATGACTGTAAGCACTGCATTTGTAAAATTGTGAATTATCATAAGACCATAAACCAAGTGAGAGATAACTAAACAGCAAACGGCAAAATAGTTCACTACAGAACATGCCAGAGTATTGCAACGTTTAACTATTGCATAAAAAAATTGAGAACTTACTTAATATAGAAGTCGATGATCGTGTCATTCACAAATGTCTCTGGCTGTAGGAGCTCAACATCTCTTTTGCAGATGGAAACAGCATCTGGGTCTCCCTTTGGATAGACAACATCCTCAAATGGTTCATCAAAGCTGAAAAGACAACATAAAACTAGCCATTCATATAAAATACCAGCTCCCAGTGCTTCACAATCTTTCGGTAAGAATTTGCACCACCATAGGAAACGTGACCCAATAAACATGAATTAACTGCAATCATTCCAGAACTTCAATAATTGAAAGCTCATAATTTGAAAGGACGTTATCCAGTTGTTGGTCCAAGTTAAAATCATGTTTCCTCGACTTAGTGCACTATCTTTTATGATAAGACCCCTTAATTGACTGAAACAAACTTGCATATTGCTAAAAATTTCATTTGGAAGATGAAATGACAGGAAATGCATATGTTCAGTTATCTACTTTAGAGAGCCATAATGTATAAATAGTGATGCACTTTGGAAAATGTATCCCATTACTAGAACAGAAGTTAACATCTGAATCCAGAAAGAAATATAAACAGCTGTTATAGAGCAGTTTTACCTTGGAAAATAACGCTTATGTTGATTCAAGTTATCCCCTGATACTTCCACGTCAACCCTACAACAAAGAAACAGATATGAGAGGAATTGGAACAATAACTCCCAAAAGCGCCTACAATGTAACAAAAACTAAATATGAACCCAACGTTAGATTTCTTAAGATTTGGTCCAGTTTTCCCTTACGGAAGTCTAAAGTCGTTCCTTTTATATGCAGTCAGCTTTTTACTTAAGGCGTTTTCAATTTTAAGCTTTCAAGGCGTTAAGTTGAATATCCTGACTAAGTTTAGGTTCTCATAGAGTTCTAACCAAATGACTCATACTCATAAATGAGTGTCATTCCCAATTTCTAACATTTCAGATATCTAACAAATAATCTTTCTCAATAGCAGAGTATGCAAATAGACTTACTAAAATATATGTGGGTAGAGAAAATGTAATTTTTAATTAGAAAATATTAGAAGCTTACTCAAAGTCAGCATTCCACACAGCCGGGTATTTCACATGCAGCGAGTTTATCTTTTGTTGCTTCTCAGGCCAATTGTGTTCTTTTACCGCAATCTTTAACTCCTCAATGTCTGGAAACCACATGAAGTAATATACGAAAAGTTAGAAGGGAGAACCCTTGAGTTGAAAAGGGACGAGGCTTAGAAACCCAGACTATACGTTTTGTCAAAAACAAAAATTAGATCAAACATCTCCTCTTATAACTCTTAGCCATCATAAAACATGAACATATAGGAAGAGGCTCCTCCCATGCAAATTAGAATGCACCCGGCAAACAAGTGAAATCACTAATATGGCTTAATTTAACAAATTGCACGTAAAAATAACTAAATATATCTCACTAGGTTATCAGTCCACTTTGTATTCTACTTTTTATCAACCATTTTTCAACTAAGTTAAACCAAAAATCAAATGAAAGCATGAAAAAGTAGTATTGTATTTGTATTCTTTTCTTAATAGTAAGACTAGATAACATGTACAAACTCTTTGCAGACAAACCATATTCGATGTTGAAGTCTACAGACTCCTTAAGAATAAGCAGAAATAAAAACGTAACTCAACCAAGACTATATGCATTGAAAAATACAATGATTTGGAGAAAAAAATATAGTGAGATGTGAGAATTTTTCTACAGTTTGATACAGTAAATAAACCTTCAATGACACCCACGCATTTTTTTTTGCTACCAAGTTTTTTCGAAGTAAGATCCCCACAACATATAACACCCTATAATGAAGCAACCACAGCTTCAGGTACCTAAGGCTAAGATGACTAAACACCATATCGTATCGGTAGGATTATATCAAGATGGCTTGTAACATTATATGATAGCCTAAAAGGCAGAAATACAATAGCCAAGGGTACCTGTGGTGTGTTGCATATCTTCATGGCATTTTTCATCCTTCCGTAGAAATTGAATTCTGAGAATGATCAATCCAACCTACGACCAGCAAAAATTGTAAAACTGATAGAAAATGTGCCCATAAAGTCTTCAAAATGAAAAGTACAACATATATGAATAACTCACATTTTGGTACCAATTGTATTGAATACTAACTATGTCTTCAACTCCAAATTCACAAGAAAATGGCCCTTCTTCATTATTTGTGAGGTGACTCATTATTTTTATGCCATTGCACGAAAAGATTACCAGAGACGAAGCACAGTGCATATCCTTAAGTATAACATACTCCGAATTCATAGTAACAGCTGTGCTTATGTCAATCTGAGATGTGGAAGGCATCAGTCTACAAAGTATTACTCTTACTTGGACATAGGTTAAGAAATTAACAAACTCATTACCTTTTCCACATCACTGAAGCCGTGTTCAGCCATCCAATCTTTCAGCACATATAACATTGAAAACAGTACCCGGTCAGACATAGGCGAGACATCGAAGTATATCAGTGAGGAAATATAATGAAAAGCTGAAGCATGTACCTTCATCACTTTCTAAATCAGAAGTTTCACTCAAGGCAGATCGATCGCTGAAGCTTTCAATAGCTGACACCATATCATCTTGCTCCTGCTGCAAATGTGAAGCGATTAAAATTGCAAGGCTTTTAAGCATACATGAAATAAGCAATACAAGGTAGATTTACATACACTGGATTCAGAATCTGAAAGAGATGAGTTCAATTGGCGTTGACTATACGATGAAGTTTCAGCATAGTAACTTTGATCGCCTGGCTGGCAAGAGAAACGTGCTAATCCATGATCAACATCTGTTTCTTCTATGTCGTCCTCGGTATCCAAACCAAACATCATCCCATGATTATCGTGATCAACATCTGTTTCTTTTGCAACGTCTTCAGTATCCAAACCAAACATCAAACCATGATCGTCGTACTCCGCATCTGCTTCTTTTAAATGGTCACTGGTTTCCAAACCAAATGTGAGACTCTTACTGGGATCCTCAGCTTCTGTAATTAAAGTCGGAGCATCTTCACAATGATGATCGTCTACAGAAGCAGCAGGCTCTGAACAACTTGGTCCTTCAGGTTCTTGTTTCTGAACACCTTTCTCATTGCAGACTGGCAACAATTAACCATGTCCATAAGTATTTTATATACGTTTACAAATTATTTCTTACAAGCTCCAGAAACAAAACAATGTTCATTCAACTATACACTATATTCCAGAAAGCTATACTAGATAGAAGAATTCTCAGGTTAGCTTTAACTTCTCTCCGTTCACAATCTCTCAATCCTAAATTGTTTTATTTGTTTTCCAGAGTTGAAACCGAAGCGAGAAATTTATATATATGACAATTTGAAGTTAAAAGAGGAAGAAGAGGAAGAACTTACAGCTTCGGATGCGTAGGCGTTGGAGAACCGGAGAATTGTACGGGCTAGGGTTTGAGAATTTTTCCAACAACTTTCCAGCTGCGGATTCAGCGACCTCGTCGTCTTCTGTGAAATCGAACACATCCATGTTTTTCTTCATCTTTACACAAATCAGAGGAAAAAAAAATCCTCACCGGTACAACAGTACACGGAGATCGGCGATCAGAAATCGAGGGGGTCGAGTGAAGAGAGAGAAGAGAGAGAAGGCCAAAACGAAAATACACACAAGTCAACAACAAATGCTAGCGCGTCTGAAATCCACGCGCGGAAGACAACTTTACTCTATTTATATATTAGCACTTAAATTATTTTTTAATATCTTTCAACTCCCTACATATCTCAGCTAAGAAATGACAGGTATACCCTTTTTGTTCGAATTTTAAATTAGCAAGAGACGTGCTGGAAGCCATCGTCCTCTTGAACATTCCAAAGAGTTGTTGTTGATTGAAAATATCACAAAAACAAACTTAGCACAAGGAAGATCCGAGGAGAGATTGAAGAAAGAAGTCATGGATGTTTCAGGAAGCTTGAGTTGCGTTGTTGTGGCCGTAGATGGAAGCGAGGTGAGTATGGAAGCTTTAAGGTGGGCTCTGGACAACCTCAAGCTCTCATCGTCTTCTCCCGATTCATCATTCGTCATACTCCATGTCCAGCCTTCGCCATCTGTCGCCGCTGGTGTTAGTCCCGGCACCATCCCTTTCGGCGGTCCCAGTTGAGTCTCGTTACTACTAATCTTGTTCCATATATATATATATGGACTATGGTGGTGTTTGTTGAATTGACTATTGTGAGTTTTGCGATGAAAGGTGGTCTTGAGGTTCCTGCTTTCACCGCTGCAATCGAACAACACCAGAAGCGGATCACCGATACTATCCTCGAACACGCTCATCAAATTTGCGCTGAGAAATCAGTGAGTTGTGTTTTACTTTCCCCTGTTACTCTGTTAGAATGAATTGGGAATTATATTAACCTCATAGTCTAGATCCATATATGAATTGATTTTGAGGATGGTGATTTATGAGAAAGTTGTGATGATTTCAGGTAACTGTGAAAACCCAAGTGGTAGTTGGGGATCCCAAGTATAAGATCTGTGAAGCTGTAGAGGAATTGCATGCTGATCTTCTTGTCATAGGTTCCCGGGCTTTTGGCCGCATTAAGAGGTATATATATCTCTTCTTCCACTCTCTAGGTTTTTGCTATGTTGATACAATGTAACACTGATGAAAGCTTTACATCAACTTCAAGGTGTTTAATTATTTTTTTGGTTGATATGCTGAATTAGTTTTTCCCTTGCTGGCTTCTGACTATTGATTTTCATTTCTCATTTGCATCTTTGTCTGTACATGGATGAATTAGAATCTGCGCCCGTTTCCTATAAACCGTCGGTTACATATATGGAAGCTTTTTGGCCTAATAGTTAGAACCAGATTGGTCTAAGTGAAGCTTGAACAAATCCTACTAAACCAGAACTGAGTAAATGTTAATTTTTGTACTTGTCTGCCATGGTTACAATACATATATGCTTTTAGCCTATAACTGCATCTAACATAAAACTGCATCGAGGAATCTTTTTCCCTTTGAAAGTGTTTATACCAATACTACTGTGCGTTCTTTAGCTAGTGAAACCTTATTTGGCGAGCAAAAGCCAGTACTGAATCCAGTTTTTTTCTTAAAACAGAATGTTTTTGGGAAGTGTAAGCAACTACTGCACCAATCACGCGCATTGTCCTGTTGTGATAATTAAACCAAAGGATGATGCTTCAGCATAAAAGCAGGTACACAAGTTTAGCTTCTTGCGTATTAAGTAAGACACTTCATTCAATATTCATCCTGCTCAAGTTTGTTAGTCGTCATCAATCATAACCCACGTGATCAATCATAAATTTATATCTAGACATTGTCAATGTCAAAGTTCGTCTATAGCCTACTTCTCCCTTTTGGTACAAGTAGCCTTTTTAACGGAATATCGAATCATCTTTCATTTCTCAGGAGATAATGTACAAATGCAAAGGGATATCAAAACCATCTTTTTAATTTTGTCAAGTTTAATTTGTAAAGCTATGTAATGGAAGCAAAGTAAGAATTCACCAGCTTACTTCCCAACGCATTGGTGTGAATGTAAGCTAATAAGAGCGACAGAAGCATTGCTTGGCTCAGTATATGTGTT
>NC_025687.1:4087951-4110504 GCF_000633955.1 Camelina sativa
TAAGATTGGAACTTTGGCCGGCTATGATTGATCTGCCTTGTGGGATGTTCGAAATGTTTTGGGCGTTGTTTAAGTTTTGTTTTGACGATTAGATGTAGCATATATTACAACATTTTTTGGTCATAATATCGGAAAAAGAACACTCAATTATGTAAGCGTCATTTAGCAAATTGCTACTAGGAGATATAATTGGATGTAGATCATGTAAACCCTAGTAGTATATTGGATGGACAAAAGGTAAAAAGAAAGATTATGACTTTTGGTTTTTAGCCGATTATGACAATTTTCAGGATAAAAAATATGTAAGAGGTCTCGTGAACGAACAATGAGAGTAAATGACGAAATAGAGGAAACGTCGGTCTGTCACTGTCAACAAGATAAGGAAGGCTCACGAGTCACGAGTCACCAGTCACGGACTCTAAAAATCAAAAGATTGTTCACTTTCATTAGAGTACCAAGATTTTATATTTTCCCTGTGTGCTAAGATAAAGTGTAAGTAAAAGCTAACATAAAGACCCTACAAATTATAATTTGAGAATCATTAGAAACAAGACATATATATTACACCCATAAATAGGTGTAAATAAAAAGAACAAAAAAAAACCAAATAACAGACTGTTATGTAATTTGTCCTGATTTTAGCATCATAATTATTGGTTCGTTTGGTTTTGTTTTTATCATCACTATCCAAATCACACTTCACTTCACATGCGATATGCTTTTGGTCCCTTGATTGATTCACTGGCTACTTTCCAACACACTCCATGTCTCCTCGTGACTTCTTTCTTCTTTTTTCAACCCTCAAAACTTACATCAAGTTATGAACTGTATTCAAGATAGAGTTAGTATCAAAGGAATAAGGTAGTATCAACTCGAACTGTTGTATTTTGTTAAGTTTCATGAGATGTTGGCCATAAAGGTAAGAGATGTATCTATGCTTGGATCCCCCCCCCACTGACACGCCATTAGGGAGCCAAATCAGACAATTTGACCAAATTTACCAAAGAACACACATTTTACCATTTTATCTCGCACACATGATGATCAAGTTGTGCTAGTGCCAGATAGAAATAGAACGGACCGGATCCCACCAATCATATATCAAATAAGGGTCAATTTCGTACTTTCAATAAATATCTCTTTGGCCATATATATGAAGACGTACGGTAACATTACACTCACTCACTCAGCGAATGTTATCTAAATATATCAACAAAATCACGTTATCTTAAAACCATGGCTTCCTCAGCTCTCCACTGCTTCTTCTTCTTTACTCTTCTCGTGCCGTTCGCGTTCACCACCGCCACACGTGACCCATGTGCGACCGCAGCTCCTGACGGCTCCGACGATCTCTCCATCATCCCCATTAACGCCAAATGCTCACCTTTCGCACCCACTCACGCCTCCGCGTCTGTGATAGACACCGTCCTTCACATGGCCTCCTCCGATTCCCATCGCCTCACCTACCTCTCAAGCCTCGTCGCTGGTAAACCAAAACCAATTTCCGTCCCCATCGCCTCCGGTAACCAGCTCCACACAGGAAACTACGTCGTCCGAGCCAAACTCGGCACTCCCCCACAGCTCATGTTCATGGTCCTAGACACAAGTAACGACGCCGTTTGGCTCCCTTGCTCTGGCTGCTCTGGCTGTGCCGCCGACTCACCTTCTTTCAACCCGAACTCCTCCTCCACTTACTCAACAGTCTCTTGCTCCACCGCACAATGCACACAAGCACATGGCCCCACGTGCCCTTCCTCCTCACCACAACCGTCCATCTGCTCATTCAACCAATCCTACGGCGGAGGTTCATCCTTCTCCGCAAACCTCATACAAGACACACTGACGTTATCCTCCGACGTCATCCCAAATTTCTCCTTCGGCTGCATCAACTCCGCCTCAGGCAATTCTCTACCTCCGCAAGGACTAATGGGCCTGGGACGCGGCCCCATGTCGCTGGTCTCGCAAACATCGTCGATTTACTCGGGAGTGTTCTCATACTGCCTCCCTAGCTTCAGGTCCTTCTACTTCTCCGGGTCGTTGAAACTGGGTCTCTTGGGTCAACCCAAATCCATCAGATACACCCCACTCCTCCGTAACCCTCGCCGTCCGTCACTTTACTATGTCAATCTCACCGGAGTGAGTGTCGGTTCGGTTCAGGTCCCCGTTGACCAAAAGTTCTTGACGTTCGACTCAAGTTCCGGCGCCGGAACGATCATCGACTCCGGCACCGTCATAACCCGTTTTGCTCAACCCGTTTACGAAGCCATTAGAGACGAGTTTAGGAAGCAGGTAATTAATTAAGTTCGTTAATATCACAATTCTGCTACGTATAGTATAATTAGTAATACAATTTAATCTTGTTATTAACTCTAGGTGAATGGGTCATTCTCAACGTTGGGAGCGTTTGATACGTGTTTCACGGCGGATTACGAGAATGTGGCGCCAAAGATAACGCTGCACATGACGTCACTCGACCTGAAGCTGCCTGTGGAGAATACGCTTATCCACAGCAGCGCTGGAACGCTGGCGTGTCTATCCATGGCCGGTATACCGCAGAACGCTAACGCTGTTCTAAACGTGATCGCTAATCTCCAACAGCAGAATCTGAGGATCTTGTTTGACGTCCCCAATTCCCGCCTAGGCATTGCTCCTGAGCCCTGCAACTAAGAGATAGAGAGAACACATAAAACGATATCTTTCTTCATATTACTTTCTTTGTTGGTTTGATTTGGACAAATTCCTTAAAAGTTGGGAGTTCCTGATCAAGAGATCCGTTTAATGACAAGTCACTTTAATTGAGTGGTGAAGATTTTTTAGCTTTCGTCATGCGATTTCTTGATCTAATTAAGTATCATGACATCGATCGACGAGTTACACAAAAATTTGAGAAGAAACTATAGTGCGAAAAAGAGCATAAGCAAATACTGTGTTCATCCTCTCTTCTCTCTGCGGATACACTAAAGACTGCAATCCTCTTTGCCACTCTTTTTAAGGGTTCAAAAACAGATGCTCAGTAACTAGTTTACAGGTTCCACCTATTGCGCATGAGTTCCTAACAAACTGACAGAAACCTTACAGGACCGCTTGTCAGAAACAATTACTGAACACTCGAGCAGTAGCTGCCTCGACTGGAAGAGCATTTCCACACTTTCTTCTATTCCTGAAGGACAACAAAATTGCAGGAGCTTTTAGTTCATAATAAACCAACTACCAAAAATGTTAATTCAATTGGTTTTATGAATTCAAACTAGCAACATCAACCAGTCAAGCAAACAACTCACACGTAGTCATTCTAACTTCTCCAGAAAGACTTTAACGCACAAATAAACAAGAACCTTAAACCATAAGAATCATGGAACAAGGAGCAACATTTTCTTACAAGAACCCTACCTCCATGGGAGCAGAATCTTCATTAACATCAAATACGGTTTGTTCACCAGATGCAGGCTTGTTATCAGGAATGATCAGGCCTGCAGGAACCTGGCCAAACTTCAAAGCCTATATATGTCCACCAACCAAAAGAAAACAAAGCTGTCAAAATCATCCAAAACCAACATCATCAGGCACAAATTTGATCAAAAAAGCAAGGGACCTGTTCGAGTCTGGCAATTTCTTCTATCGTCTGGGAGTTGATAATTGCAGCCTGGAACATCATGAAAACGAAACACCAAAGTTACTATCAAACACACAACCTTACTTAAGTTAAAGACAAACCAGTAAATATGCTTAGTCCTATCCAGTTTCCAGTGTCTCTCCTCTTTCAACACCCAATTCCTGGAGATTTTGTAGTTTTCATCTTGGAAAAATCTTTTGAAATTATAACCTTCCTAAGCTACTCAACTGTAAAACGAATATGATATGATTTAGAGATGATCGCACCTTGATTGCTAAAATTTGCTCCTGTGTTGGGGCCACCACTTTCGGAGTCTCTGGGTTTTCTGCAGTTTCTGGCACTTTTTTAACCTCCTCGTGAGAAACTTTCTTAGCCTCCTCTTCTGCTTCTTTGGATGAAAACAAAGCTGCAGCTTCAGCTCTCTCCTGTTAAGAACCAATGTTTGTCAGGTAAAATGGTCTTTCCTTTAACATTTTCTATCACCAGATATAATTTGTTAAATAAACAGAATAAAGTTCTTACCTTGGCTTTGATTTTTATGAAATCCAGTACTCGAAGAGAATTTAGCTTGTGAATCACATAAAGGCGATAATTTGGCTTTTTGGTGATATTATTATCTAACAAACTAAGGTACTGCAGCTTCGGAATGGAGGCAAGGGGGTCAATTTCAACCAAATTCACAAGCCTGTTGTTTGTAAGAACCAAAGAGTGAAGCTTCGGCAGGAATTCTGCAGAAGTACAACCATACGATAAATCAACAACGCAAACAATGTGCTCGAATTTATATAGTTTTTTATTACAAGACGCACGTAGAGGTTACCTCCAAGATTAGGATTTATCCGGGTGATCCGATTGTTATTGATGAGCAAAGTTCCTAAGCGGTTGAGGTATGGAAAGTTTTCTAGCTTAACTATCTCATTGTCAGACAGATCAATGGTATCGAATTGGTCCTGTAAGAAAAGCAACAAAAGTTAATTAGTATACCTATCAAAATCAGTTTAACTAAAGTAATAAAATACGAAGAGGATCGTTATAGCATATTAGAGAAGACTAGCTCACAAAAGTAACATGGCCTAACACAAATCTATAGGAGGAATTTCTTAGAGAAGACTAGCTCTCAAAAGTAAGGAATCCACAGAATAGAACCAAAGTAGTATCACACGAAGCCACAGATACACTCCTGAAGATTTGGAAATACAGATGCAAACTAAGACAAAGAAAAAAATTGCTCCAATTCAGCAATGTTTCTTTCAATGAACTTTTTCAAAATACTTGAATGCAGAAACCCAACAAGCAGACTTTGAGAGCATTCAATACAACCACATCTACAAAAATCATCAGATGACAGAAAAAAAAAAGACGAATCGAAACTAGATAGAACATGTGTAGCAAAAACAGAGCAAGGAAGTACCTCAGTAGCACCCAAGTTCTCGATTACAGGTATCTTGTTACCTGCAGCAAAAACAACAAACGATTACTCAGAGCTGGTGTGTATTTTAGGGTTACGAAAATCATAGAAAGGGTAATTGGAAAGAGAAGAAGTTTATACCTCGTAGATCCAATTCTCGCTCCTTGACGGCATTGAAGAAGTGAGGACTTTTCCAGATCAAATCAGCCGTGAGCTTCACCATTACTCGCTACTAGGGTTTTAGTGCTTCGTGCTCTCTCTCTCTCTCTCTGCTGCTGCTGCTTCGCGTTCAGAGGAAACAGACAACAGTGGCTCAAGATTGACATAAAAAAATCTATCACTTTAAAACGGCCCATTAAGTGCGGAATTGGTCCAGTCGGTTAGGCCCATAACTATATTCTGATATTTATGATTTGGGAGAAAAAAACCAAAAAATTAAAAAGAAAAGGACTATAGTATTCGATTGAATCTTCTTTTCTTCTTCGTTGGTTCCAACCCTAATCTAGGGTTGCTCTCTCTCGCTCGCTCGCTCGCTTCCTTCTGTGCTTCGTTCTGCTGATTTCCACGAGCATTTAGCTTTACAAACCTTGAATTTGGAGTGCGTTGGGTGAAAAAACAGTTGAGCGAAGATGAGGATTATGATTAAGGGAGGTGTGTGGAAGAACACCGAAGATGAGATTCTTAAGGCCGCCGTTATGAAGTATGGTAAGAACCAATGGGCTCGGATCTCGTCTCTTCTCGTTCGTAAATCTGCCAAACAGTGTAAAGCTCGCTGGTACGAGTGGCTCGATCCTTCCATCAAAAAGGTATGTGCGCCTTTTCCTTCTCTTCAGTGGTAGTGTTCGATAAAAAACAAATTTGTTTTGGATCTGGAAAATAATGAAAGATATAGTTTGAATTTAGGTTGGTTTGTTGGGCTTGATTCTTGTGGAGGTTTAGTGGTATATATGTATTGATTTGTTTCTGAAGTTTGTACTTATTGTTGGCAATTGTAGGACCTTTGGAGTATTGTTAGGGTTGCTTATGGTTTTGAATTAGAAGCTGATTTGTTTTTTTGATGTTTATATAGACTGAATGGACCAGGGAAGAAGATGAGAAGCTTCTACATCTTGCAAAGCTTCTGCCTACTCAGTGGAGAACTATTGCTCCTATTGTTGGCCGTACGCCATCTCAATGCCTTGAGAGGTATGAAAAGCTTCTTGATGCAGCATGTACTAAGGACGAGAATTATGATGCAGCGGATGATCCACGGAAACTACGTCCTGGTGAGATTGATCCAAACCCAGAAGCAAAGCCTGCTCGTCCTGATCCCGTAGATATGGACGAAGATGAGAAGGAAATGCTTTCTGAAGCAAGAGCTAGGTTGGCTAACACTAGGGGAAAGAAGGCTAAAAGAAAAGCTAGAGAAAAACAACTTGAGGAAGCTAGAAGGCTTGCTTCTCTTCAAAAGAGAAGAGAACTAAAAGCAGCTGGGATTGATGGAAGACATAGGAAAAGGAAGAGAAAGGGAATCGACTATAATGCAGAAATTCCTTTTGAAAAGAGGGCACCTGCAGGATTCTATGATACTGCAGATGAAGATCGTCCTGCTGACCAAGTTAAATTTCCAACAACCATCGAAGAGCTGGAAGGCAAAAGAAGAGCTGATGTAGAAGCACAGTTACGCAAACAAGATGTTGCTAGGAACAAAATTGCTCAGAGACAGGATGCCCCAGCAGCTATATTGCAAGCGAACAAGCTGAATGATCCTGAAGCTGTTAGAAAGAGATCAAAGCTGATGTTACCACCACCTCAGATTTCAGACCACGAGCTAGAAGAAATTGCTAAGATGGGCTACGCCAGTGACCTTCTTGCAGAGAATGAGGAGCTAACAGAAGGAAGCGCTGCTACTCGTGCACTTTTGGCGAATTACTCACAAACACCAAGGCAAGGAATGACACCTATGAGGACGCCACAGAGAACTCCTTCTGGTAAAGGTGATCCTATTATGATGGAAGCAGAAAACCTGGCTAGATTAAGAGACTCTCAGACACCTTTGCTAGGAGGAGAAAATCCTGAGTTGCACCCTTCTGACTTCACTGGGGTCACTCCAAGGAAGAAAGAGATTCAAACGCCTAATCCAATGTTGACCCCTTCGATGACTCCTGGTGGTGCTGGTCTTACTCCAAGAATTGGCTTGACTCCATCAAGGGATGGATCTTCTTTTTCTATGACACCCAAAGGGACTCCGTTCAGGGATGAACTTCACATTAATGAAGACATGGACATGCACGAAAATGCTAAACTTGAGAGGCAGAGACGAGAGGAAGCTAAAAGGAGTTTACGCTCTGGTTTGACTGGGCTTCCTCAGCCAAAGAACGAGTACCAAATAGTTCCACAACTTCCTCCAGAGGAAAGTGAAGAGCCAGAAGAGAAAATTGAGGAAGACATGTCAGACAGGATAGCGAGGGAAAAGGCTGAGGAAGAAGCAAGACAACAGGCATTGCTTAAGAAGAGATCCAAGGTCTTGCAGAGAGATTTTCCTAGACCTCCAGCTGCTTCATTGGAATTAATTAGGAACTCGTTACTTTCAGCTGACGGAGACAAAAGTTCTGTTGTTCCTCCTACTCCTATTGAGGTTGCCGATAAAATGGTACGAGAGGAGCTTCTAAAGTTGCTGGAGCATGATAATGCAAAGTATCCGCTTGATGAGAAAGCTGAGAAGAAGAAAGGAGCTAAGAACCGTACCAACAGTTCTGCTTCTCAAATTCTTGCAATTGAAGATTTTGAGGAAAATGAACTCCAAGAGGTATGTATATGAATCTTCCCATTGTCAATTGTACATTTGTTCTTTTGGTTGATTTATTTGTTGGCCCAACTCTGGATTGTTTAGTTTGCACTTGGTTTAGGGTTAGATTGCTTGATGCCTTTTTTTGACATGAATGTGAATCCGCTTTTAATTTGAATCAGCATCTGTAACTTGGTATATACTAAGGAGAATTCTAATGAAGGTTGTTGCCACTGATTTTTGGTAGGCTGACGGCATGATAAAGGAAGAGGGGGAGTTTCTGCGTGTGTCAATGGATCATGAGGACAAGACACTCGATGATTTCATAGAAGCTCGCAACAGATGCGTGAACGATCTCATCTACTTGCCCACCCAAAACGCTTACGGGCTCTCAAGTGTTGCTGCAAACGCGGAAAAAGTTGCATCTTTGCAGGTGGAGATGGAGAATGCGAGAAAAAAGTTCGAGGAGGATGAGAAGAAGGCAGAACACATGAAGGCCAAGTATAAAACCTATACAAAGGGTCATGAGGTAATATATAGTTCACATTGGTTTAATGTTAGTTCTGAAATTATATTTCAAACTTTTGTGGTGTCATGTTTAATGGATTTGTTCATTTGACAGAGGAGGGCAGAGACCGTGTGGACCCAAATAGAGGCGACTTTAAAGCAGATTGAGATTGGTGGAACAGAAGTCGAGTGTTTCAAAGCATTGAAGAGGCAAGAAGAGATGGCTGCATCTTTCAGGAAAAAGAATTTGCAAGACGAAGTGGTAAAGCAAAAGGAGACAGAGAGAAAACTGCAAGCGCGCTATGGGAATCTGTCGGCAATGGTTGAAAAAGCAGAGGAGATAATGGTTGGGTTCCGAGCACAAGCATTGAAGAAGCAAGAGGATGTCGAAGATCCTCACAAACTGAAAGAAGCTAAGCTAGCCGGTGGAGAAGAAGAGGACGTAGCTATAGCCATGGAAGCTTCTGCATAAAACTTGAGTTTTGTATTGGTTACAAGTTTTAAAGGAGACTCAGCTTGACTTTGTATTGTGGTACGTTTTATATGAGTTATGACTTTGTAAAGGTTGTGATATTCTCTCCGTTATACATTGCAAGAGTCAAGAAATTTGATTGCTTGGGTTTGGTTCCCATCTAAAGGTGTTTAACCAACATTTGCACAATTTACTCATGTCGTATGGAAGAGAAGAAATTATACATTTTTGCGTATGGAAGAGAAGAAACAAAGCTTATACTTTTTGGTTGTATGGTAGTGAAGAGAAAAACTTGCATATCATGTAAACTGAAATTAAACGTTTTTGGCTCAAAGCCAAAATCAAAAATACAACGTGTGTGTGTAAAAAACTCTTATTATTAGAAAACAACGTAAGATAACTAGGGAGTTTTAGCCTCTTGAAAACTGATTGGGCACTCGATTCTTCTACTCCACTACTTCAATTAGGGTGGGCTCATAGTCATCAGGAGCCACAAATCCATGGAGGTTCATCACTGTTGCAGCTACGTTTGCAAGCCCCGGTGTTTCCAGATCTTTACGGAATCTAACTCCTTTAGACAAACCAGGACCTCCAATGGCAATTGGCACCTGAGGTCAATAATTACAATTTCACATCAGATCGAATCCAATCTTTTACGTTATGGTAATAGCACAGACTTCCATTCGACTTACTGGCTTGAGTGTGTGAGAGGTTAGAATCTGAAGGTTCCCTTCCTTGTCCAAAGCAGGCTTCCCAGATTTATCCCTCTTCACCATGTCCTCTGCGTTTCCGTGATCAGCAGTCACAACATAAATACCTTTCACTTGTTCGATAGCATCAAAAATCATCTGCAACAACCAAACCACTTGTGAGCTAAGTCATACTAACTCTTATTATTAAGACTAGTCGATAAATTTTTTATAACAATACCTTCACAGCAAGATCAGCAGCCTCGCATGCAACAACTGTGGCTTCAATATCACCTGTATGACCCACCATATCGGAATTTGGAATGTTAACTCGCACCTGAAATTCAATATCAAACCGTAAGTAAGACAATCTCTGCTTGCTTATATACAGGGATGTTTGATTATATGATCATAAGACCAATCATCCACCTCACCTGATCAAACTTGCCACTAAGGATTGCATCCCTCGCCTTCTCACCAATTTCCAGAGCTTTCATCTTTGGTTGGGCATTGAATGATATTCCACTGTCACTTGGGATTTCGACGTACTCCTCCAACTTTTCATTGAAATATCCAGACCGGTTTCCATTCCAGAAGAAGGTGACATGCCCAAACTTGACGGTCTCACTGTTTCATCCACATACATTGATAAATATGTCAGAGATGCTATCTAGGTCAATGAACTTGGTTTGATCAGCATAATAGATAGCAAAGACTATTAAGAAAAGGCAAAGACATAGCACCAGTTGCAATTCAATTAAAAAGTGAAAGGTGAATGTGCATATAAGAAAGATGTCAAATACTCAAAATGTGATAGAAAGAATTTAAAGAACCTGCAAGCAAAGGTGCTGACGCCATTGTGAGTCAAATATTCACCAGACGTCCTATCAATCTCCGGGGGAGAAACAAGGTAACGGTTTGGTAGCTTAAGCTCTCCATCATACTGAAGCATACCAGCATAACGTATCTTTGGAAACCTCACACGATCAAACTTGTCAAAATCTTCGTATTCAAGTGCCTTAGCATGCATAACCATACGATCAGCCCTGAAGTTGAAAGTGACAACAGCATCGCCGTCCACAATGGGACCAACTGCTTTCCCTGAGTCATCAACAATCACAAACGGAGGCAAATACTGATCATTGGCACCAGGCTCTTTCCTCAATGTCTTCACAGCTTCAACAGCGTTTTTGAATTTGTGAGGAGCTTCACCAAGAACTTGAGCATCCCAACCTCTTTTAACAACTTCCCAATCATTCTCATACCGATCCAAAGTCACATACATACGTCCTCCACCAGATGCAATCTGAGCATCAACACCATTCTCACGTAACTTAACGAGATCGGCTTCAAGAGTTTCAACAAATCCAACACTAGAACCGTCCAACACATCACGACCATCGGTAAGAATGTGAACACGGATTCTCTTAGCACCACGTTCCGCAGATCCCTTAATCAACAACTATGCAAAACAAACAACAACCAAGTATTAAGAAATCGAACAACAAAACTTAAAATAAGGGGAAAGAAAAAAGAAAAACAGATCAAATCAAAACCTGTAGCTGATCAATACGAGAGTGAACTCCACCGTCACTGAGAAGTCCAACGAGATGCAAAGTATGTGTATCGAAAGATTCAGAAACGTATTTGAAACCTTCACCTTCAAAGATTTTGCCGGAAGCAAGAGCTAGGTCACAAAGCTTAGCACCTTGAGCGAAGATACGACCAGCACCAAGAGCATTATGACCAACCTCACTGTTTCCCATATCATCTTCACTGGGAAGTCCAACAGCAGTACCGTGAGCTTTGATCAACGTCCATGTATCAGGAGCTCCCTATTGAGAGAGACAAAAGTAAGTTGGCTGAATTGAAAAACTTATAAAGAATCAAAAGGATAAGAAGGTAAAAAGAAAACAATACATGTTTAAGAGCATCCATGGCTGGAGTAGGAGCGTTGTGGATACAGTTGTACTCATCAGGAGCAGATTCACCCCAACCATCTAAGACGATTAAGGCTATGGTTTTGCCCTTAGGGAGCTTGGGATGGTCATCGAGCTTCCAGGCGGAGGAGGTAGCCATAGCTTTTTGAGATGCAATCGAAGAATCTCAAAAAGAGATCTGAGAAGAAGGTGAATGAAGGTTGGTGTGAAGGAAGAGGCGGGTTTTTATAAAAGAGGCGTTTTTGGGAGTGGGCCTAACAACTCTATCAATTGGGCCACTTGTCGCTCACGTATATATAGAAAAATCTTATTGGCTCCGAATATTCTTTTTTTCCTCTTTTCTTATTTGCGATTTTTACATATTTGATACAGTTGTGATGCTGATTCATGCCATTTTGTCTTTTATATGTTCTAGAGACAAAAGAAAAAAATACATTTTTTATAGGATTTATCATATAGATAATATTGTCTTGTTAGATTATACTTCCATTACTTTCACTTTTTATATAATCATAATATAGAAATATTGCTTTACAAGTTTACTTCCATTACAATTTATACATTCTTCCATTTTATAAGAGCTCTTAATAAATGTACTATCGCCTTATTAAATCTGTACTTGGTTGACAAGGCATTCGGAAAGAGTATATTTTCCTTTTCACTTCACAGCATGATTTTGGCCATACTAGTTTCAAAATAAAGAACCTTTGTAGTGGTTAATTCATCGAATCAAATTCTGAAACACTTTTTAGTGATTAAAGAAAAAGAAGGAAATTAATAACTAAAGGTTTGCTCTATTCTCTGTTCTAAAAAATAACAAATGGTCAAGAAATGTGAGTGCTTCACACCACATATATAAGCTACTTGGAGCAAAATTCAGCTCTCTTTATAAGAGGCTTTTTGTTTCTTGAAATTGTCGAAGAATAGAAGTAATGCAGGGTTTAAATGAAAACGTTTTAATCAAACAAGTAGAAGATGAAGGAGAAAACAGAAAACAACGGTGACAAAACTAATAATAGTAGAGGAGGAAGATGAAGAAGAAAGTGAAGCAGATTTGGGTAGCCTTGGATAGTCATCTGGTGAAGGCATAACACATTCATCCCCATTGAACAAGATTCTCCTTGGGAATGCCCATCCTTCTTTGAAAGTAAAATTTCCCATATCCTTCTTTAGCAATAACTCTGTTTGCACATTCCCAATCTTTCCTGCTTGAAGCAAAACATCATTGTAAAACTGCACTCCCCAAAACATCCCTGTGTCATCTGAAACCACACATCACCAAGAACAAGTCAAAATTTTAAACCAATAAGGTAAGATAAACAAAGAGACAGATTTTTTCATAGTTGACTCACTGATGCTGTTTTGATATGGCGTCAAAGACTTGTAGTTGAAGCTGAAGACTTGTTGGACGCTTTTCAAGTTTGGATGAAGCACCACTAAGTTCCAATTAGTGTAATTCTTCACTGTGTTGAGATTCGTTGCTGTGATCTTTACCCTCCAATACTCTCTATAGTTCACTTTCACATGCCAGTGGATGCGGATGGGACACATATGATCCGAACATGTCACCACTGGTGATACTTCCTCATATGGATCATGTTTCTGTTCCAGATATGGCGGCATTTCTCCTTTCCTGAACATTCCCAGCAAGAAGACATCAAACCAAACAATAACAAAAGTAAACGTGAAAGAGTTTCGAAGAGTGAGTTACTTGACACAAGGGGAACTCGAGCAGCCGCAGCTACAGGTAGGACAAGGAACGATGTTTTGGTAGTAGAATGCTGAGAGTGAAACGCAGCACTTTGGTGATTGTGATGATCGAAACTGCGAGTACACGCACACTGCCTCCCATGTTGCTGCTCACAATACCAAATATATCCATGTTAAGTAACTCGGCTTCTTGACTTCTTGTTGTAATAAGATAGCATCTTATAACATTTTGGTTACCTAGAGCTTGCATTTTGCGACGGCCCTTGTCTGTGCTAAACTTGGTCGGGGCCACGGATGTGGCATTGTCGCAGCTATAACCCGGGACACCAATATCGAAGTTATAAGGGATATTGAACTTTTCAGGGTCATCAGGAGAGCTCCCAATGTCCATTGTGAAAGTAGAGACGTGATTGGCGTGGTCCTGAGACATGGAAGTCAAGACGCCTCCACGGCAACAGTTAGAGACCTGAAGGTTGTAAGAAGCTCCGGGAAGAAGATCGACGATGGTTGGTCGGCGGAGACAGCAGTGAGGGAGGTTGTTGCTGGAGGCAAAGGCAGAGCAATTGCCTTGCTCGGTCGTCTCAGCTCCTCTCATGTCCCATATCACTTCTTTGTTGAGCCAATGCCAACTCAGCTTCCACCCTGGTTTCTCCACGTGCCGGTACTCTTGCATGTTCTCTACTGTTACTTGTACCTGCAAACATTTTGAATATTAATTCCACCACGCATTTGTGTACATATATAGGTTGACAATTTGTCAAAATCAATCTTTCTTTTTCAGCCTATCTAAGTTATAAAATTTGTCAAAATCAATGGTATTATGCTAGTATATATATAGGGACCTTCCATTAAGTTATTTATCAAATATTAACCTCTTAAAAACTAATATACACTGTCAACAAAAACAAAAAAACTAAAATACACAAAATTTCCAAATAAAAAAAACAGATAAAAACAAGGAAAAAAGAAATCAGAGATTTTTACAAGTTTTAACAGAAAAATGATTTTGACAAAATCAACCAAGCAAGAGACAAACTACTGAGTTACTTCGTCGTCTTAAGCTGAAGATTCGGACTCTATTTTAGTTATGTATTTTCTACATTTGTTATAGTACTACTATCTTTTAGCATATCATCATAAACCCATATTCGTTCAAGAACAAAAAAATTAAAAAATCCCAGAGTATCTGAGAGGTTCATGCGGGTCCCATAATCAGACACATAAATTTTTGCTGGTGAATTGCTAATATTATACATATAAAAAATCGAAAGAAATTAGTACAAAATACGAAGAGAAACCAACAAATAACAAGAAAAAAAAAAGAGATAAAGAAGAGTTACCGAGTGTCTGCCAGGTGAAGATAAAAGGAGATCCCATTTGATAATGATTTTACCGAACGGATCCAAAGGATCGTATCCATCTGCAACCATTTTTGATCACTTGTTAAATCACAAACCCTACAAATTTTACGGTTTATATATGAACAAATTGTTTAAAAAAAAAAGGAATTAAAAAAGACTTACGTGTGGATGATGCGATTGCGAAGAGAATGACAGTGCTAACGAGCATTGCATCCATTTTTACTCTTGCAAACGAGAGAAGAAAATAAAACCAATGATCGATCACGCCGAATTTTCAAATTCTTATCGATGAAAATATATGAGAATTTAGAACTTTTCTTTTTTCCTAAAACGTGAAAATATTACTATTGGTTTTGGGAATGACAAAGAGATATAGAGAGAGATCAAAATCTCAAAGAGTTTTTAAGTGTGACGCCTCGGGTTTCCCTGTGTGTGTGTGTGTTAAGAGAGATAGAGAGAGAGAGACAATTAAAGCAAAGAAGTCACACAGTGACTGTTGGTTTAGTGTTTGAACGAGAAGAGTTTTGCATTTGTAAACAAAACCCACACTTTACTCCTTTTCTTTCTATTTTTGGTTTTTCACTTACCCTTTTTTTATTTGATTAATTAACGCTTATATATATTAGCTGTAATATAGTACGTAAAATCTAGTATTTACCTTATATGTATACACTACTAATCTAATTTTGCAAATTTTTCTGGTACAGTTTGTAGTGGTGGCGTGGCAGCTATTATTGAATGATTCACGTATGTTTCTCTTTTTCGTGAGATGTTATTGCTTTATTGTGCTATGTTTTTAACTTCCTTTTTATTTCTGTATTTTTATAGAATGGTTTTAGAAATTAAGGTAGCTTATCAGATGAAACTTTGGAGGCTAACAGAGATTTTGGACATCATCACTACATTACATCAGTGAATATAAATAGCAGCGATTAATTGATTATGTAACCAGAAAATGGTATAGTATTGGTTATTTTAGAGCAAGCAGCTTGCTCTGGCTCTTTTTTAGTAGTATGACTTATGGCATTGATTAAACCTTTTCAACCACAAAAAGCAAGCAATCCGTAAATTAGAATTAAGAGGTCACAAATTATTCATATGTAATTAAAAAGTGTGTTGACCAAAAAAGTAATTAATTAAGAGATGATAATTAGATCGAAGAATGTGTCAGAAAAGAGATGCGTTGTTCAAACTTCAAACACCAAAAAGCTCTTTTCACGCCCTCCTTGGAATTACTATATGTTTATTAGTAATAAATAACATGGAGACGTAAATATAATTAAATCACTACTGCTAATATCTTTTCGTTAGAACATTTTTTTGTTAATAATGAAGGTGTGGAGGACAAAGGATACAAAACCTAATAATAAAAGTCTTGAGTAAAAAAAAAAAAAAAACCTAATAATAAGTCTGGTCTGGTTTGGTTCGATTTAATAATATCTGAATGGTTTTGTTCGGTTCAGTAAGATTGACCGGTTTTGATTGTGGTTTAATTTCCCGAACTACCGACGAATCTATCTCCTCTCAGGCGGATTATGTCAAGTCGGTGATCGGAAAAAAAGTATTTTGACGCTTGCTTGATTCAATCAGAGAGATCAACAACCAAAGTTGAGAAAAGCCTGTGAGAAAGAGAGAGAGAAAGAAGAAGAAGAAGAAGAAGAAGAAGATGGCGCAACCGAGTAAAGAACCTTGCAAGAAAGAGGCTTGCGACATCCAAGCATGTCTCTCCAAGAACAATTTTCTTCCTCAAAGGTGATTCCTTCATTTTTTTGTCGCGGTTTCTTCATCATTAATTCATAAAGATTCATCAGGTGTTGGTTATGATGTTACTGATGTGAATTAGAGATATCCCATTCTAGTTTTTGGGGGTTTAGGGTTCATGTCTCGATTGTTGGGTTTTCAGTTTCAGCTAGGTTCTTTCTCTTGTCTTGTTAGCATAATAAGATTTGATTTGATGCATCATCCTTGATGGCTTTTAAGAATCCTTTTTCTTAGTAATTGTGAGGTTTGGTCTGGTGCTTATTGACCAAAGGTTAGCTGATTTTTTTCTGGGTGTACTTGTTTGTATTGGATCAAAATCACTCTGTCCCTAAAGAATCGAGAGAGACCCTGATGGTGTGAATTATTAACAAGACACACTGTTATAAATGTCTTGCTTTTGATTTAGATAATCTGAGCATGTTCTTGTGGTTCCCAATTACAACAAATTGATTATAGAGAGGTCTAGACCATTTTGAATTGCGGGTCATCCATTATCTGTATTTTGTGAAAGAGAGATGGATGAGTAGGATATATTTAACCTGAATCTTGTGGTTTCTTATTGTTGTCGTATGATGATGATCATCATCATCATCATCATCAGGCTGGTTATAGATACCCTCACTATCTATATTTTATGATCCCTGTCTTGGGAGAAGTAAGGAAGTGCACTGTCACTTTGTTTTGCATGGACTGACTTATTACATTGGTTTCACAAAACTAGCTTAATATGAATCAGAAACTTATGATGAGCTATAAGGAAAAGGAACTGGTTTTCTTCTTTTGATTACGAATTCTCCGAAGGGGCCTGGCTATTTGTGTGTGTCTACATGAGTCCTACTGTTTTACCAGTTTTTGTGCATATAATGATTTGTGTAGTATAATCAGTCATGTCTCTAGGCCTTAATTTAGACAGTTCCATGAATATAATCAGTCATCATGATTAACACAGTTAAGCGAGGTTGAACAACAACAACAACATCACTTTCCATACCATTGTTTTTTACTGGTAGATACTAATTAAGATTTATGTGTGGGGGTTGCAGGTGCCAGAGAGTGATAGAGATGTTACAGGCTTGTTGTGAGAGATGCAATAACGAGTCAACACATTGTGGATCTGTAGCTGCTCTCTTGAAGCAAATCAAGAAGTAATATATAAACACAATAGTTAAACGAAACAGAGGCATAACAAGAAACTTCAAGGCACATCTCTTCTGTATTTTATTTTATTTTTTTGGTCGTCCAAAGAGATATTTCTCTGTGTAATTCTGTCACCCAACAAATAAAGAAATATATTTTTATTAAATTTGAAAAAAAAGTTGGATTTTCCACGTGGACACACTCTGGGATATTTATAACGGCCGAGCTTTCTGCAATGATATCCGCCGACCATCTCTCTCCTCCGCCGACCGAGAGAGAGAGAGCCAGCAGCAGCAACCATGTCAATCTCAATTCCTCTCAACACCACTCTACAATACTCCTCTTCTTCTCCTTCTTTTCATGTACCTTCCCTCTCTCTCTTCTCTCCGATTCCTTCGACCGCCGCTGTCTCCGTCACCGGAACTCGCCAGAGATGCCTCAGGATTGTCACTTCTTGCGTCTCCAACGCTCAGAAATCAAACCAGAATGGTGCCACCGACGCCGTCTCTGTCGTCCGGAGGGAGCAGATTCGTCTTGGTCTTCCTAGCAAAGGACGCATGGCCGCCGATTCGCTCGATCTTCTCAAGGTGAGTGTCGTTGTGTTTTCCCCTTAGGATAATTGAGGATTTTTGCTGGGAAATATCAAATTGCGATCATCTCTCTGTACTAGAAGAAGATATTGTAGGGAGCTATACTGACAAGCTCAAGGTTTCGTCTTTCTTATACTTGTGCTAATGACTGTGCTGTGAAGCCTAAATATTGATTGCATATCGTTCCCTAGGCGAAGTTAGGTAGTATATGAGTGTCCTATTGTAATAGCTTTGTGTTTTCTTTCCTAAAGGTTTCATTTTGATCCTTTGATTCTCTGAAATGATTTTGCACTCTCTGATTTGCAATCTCATGGCTCCTTACGACTCTTTTACTTTCTCTTTTCTCATGAAGGATTGCCAATTGTTTGTCAAACAAGTCAATCCGCGGCAATATGTTGCTCAAATTCCCCAGGTATGCATTCGGAGAAATCCAAAAGCCTATTTAGTATTTCTTCAACGTATCGGCTTGTAGCGGTAATCTCTTTATTTTTTTCCTCCAGTTACCAAATACTGAAGTTTGGTTTCAACGGCCAAAAGACATTGTCAGGAAGTTGCTCTCAGGGGATCTGGATTTAGGCATTGTTGGTCTTGACATAGTTAGTGAATTTGGTCAGGTAAATAACATCATGCTTCTATATCTTGATTAGCGGACACATGTTGAGATTCTAGGGTATCTTTGTGCTGGTGGCTGTTATACTGATATGAATGCTATATATAAAGAAAATGTGTCTAATCTTGTTATTCGTTCTACTGTGGTTTTCCTTGACATTCCAACCCACGCCATACTGTTTGCGTTAGCTTATGTGACTTATAGACTTGCCTTTTGAAGGCCATTTTTGCATTAAAAGTTAAACTTAAAGATCCTGAGTTATTTTTTAGGGGAACGAAGATCTTATCATCGTCCACGAAGCTCTCAACTTTGGAGATTGTCATTTGTCCCTTGCGGTACGCTCAAATCTATTATAGTTCAGGTTTATATCATCAATAAAGATGACTTTTTGATTGCTCTTTTCATATGATTTCAGATACCCAATTATGGAATATTTGAGAATATAAAATCTCTGAAAGAGCTAGCACAAATGCCTCAATGGACTGAGGAAAGACCTTTACGGGTTGCCACAGGATTCACTTATGTATGATGCGTTACAACTTACAAGTGTTCCTTTTGGTGCATTATTGTCCTTAAACCTTTTTTCGGAATGCAGTCTAATTGTTTTGGAATTTATCCAACTTGTGTTTGCAGCTAGGCCCCAAATTTATGAAAGATAACGGTATTAAGCATGTGAGCTTTTCAACTGCAGATGGAGCCCTAGAGGCAGCTCCTGCGGTGAGATTTACATTAATTTCAAATCAACCCTTAAAATTTCGAACTATGCTTCGATAAGGATTAATTAGGCTCGGTTTTTGTATGAAAATGCTGAGTACATTAAGAGTTATTGTATTCGTCTTCTTATCTTTTCAGAGTTTATTCTTACTATGGGATTAAGAGTTATGTTTGCTATTTTGTGCCGTCAGCGTGAGATAGGGGATTATAGTAATACAGAAAGAAACTATTGTTGTGTGCAGTGTTTGTTGACACATTTTCTCTTGTTAATTAGATGGGGATTGCTGATGCCATTTTGGACCTTGTGAGCAGTGGGACAACCCTTAAAGAGAACAACTTAAAAGAGATTGAAGGCGGGATTGTGCTGGAAAGTCAGGTATGATGTGAAGATCTTTGGAATTGACTACTGTTTTCCTTCCCCTTGGCAACCGGTGTTCCAGAAGATAATTCTTTTTTTTTTTCTTTTTCTTACTATCAGGCTGCATTAGTGGCGAGCAGAAGGGCATTGACTGAGAGAAAAGGAGCACTAGAAACAGTGCATGAGATTCTCGAGAGATTAGAGGCTCATTTGAAGGCAGATGGTCAATTCACTGTATGTGCATAGTAATTGTAATGTTTCTCCTTATCTCTACTTTTGCTTTCTTTCATCCTGTGTTTTCACTCCAGGTTGTTGCAAACATGAGAGGAACGGATGCTGAGGAAGTGGCTGAACGTGTGAAAACCCAATCATCATTATCAGGATTGCAGGTAAAGTTTGAGAAATTTGGGGCTCACAAGCTCTTAGTTCCTAGCTCCAACCCAAGAATATCTTGGTTTATATTCAGTGTATTTCCACTGATTTGATAGGTGATAGGTTTAGACGATTGTGCTTTTGTGATGTGCAGGGACCAACAATAAGTCCAGTTTACTGTAAACGAGATGGAAAAATATCAATTGAGTACTATGCCATTGTGATTTGTGTACCCAAAAAAGCTCTATATGAGTCTGTGCAGCAGCTGAGAGCGGTTAGTAATGCCATCCATCATTTCTTTCCACCTCGCTCCTTTACTCTAAGATTGTCATTATTGAAGGGATTTACAAATACATAGCTTTCATCACTCTTGAAATTTAATAGCCCAAACCACATTTAATACCGAGATCAGTCTTTCGTCTCGAATCTCAGAAGTAATGTGTCATGAAATGTGATTTCAGGTGGGAGGAAGTGGAGTACTGGTGTCACCTCTAACATACATTTTTGATGAGGAAACTCCCAGATGGAGTCAGCTTTTAAGTAACCTCGGCCTTTGATGCTGCTTCACATGACTGAGAGATACTACGATGTTTAGTCAAGATGCATGTCAAACACCACGATGTTTTTGTTTTTCTTTTGGTCAACATGGATCTTTTAGAAGAAAAACAGAGGTCGCCTTTTTCAAGCCTTTCAGAGATAGTCAACTTAAAAACCAATTTTCTCAAATTAAAATTCATTTCCATTTTCTAATCAGTTAGAATGTTGTTTAAAAGTATTAGCTTATTGAATAAATTGGTATTCACGAGTCACGACCGAGGCCAAGCTTGATTAGAATACCCATGTTGGTTGTTCATCGAACCGTAAGAAAAAAACAGAGTGGTTCGAAGAAGAAAAAACTGCTTATTTCATCATAAAGAAAAATATGAACTTGTTCGTCTTCACTCTCTTCAAAAGCTAGCAGGCACAAAACGAAGGAATGTGACTTTTTTTCTTTTTGGGATTTTACTCGGAGACACACCCCATATATTTGTCGTGTTGCGACGACTACAGACCGCTACTAGTTCCTCCAGACAGCTACTGCTTTGATCTTTAATATTTCATGTCTACCAAAATAGTTTAGGACAATGACTTAACTGTTATTAATTTAAGTTAATAATCCCACTTATTCTATCCAAGCTAATTTTAAATACATTTATCATTATTTATTATGAACTCGGAACAACAACAAAAAAATCCATAAAATCATCATGACACTTACTTTTAGATTTATAACTAACCAAATATCAAGCCGAATTCTTTTAAATAAGTATCTTTCAAACCTTCCACTCTTGTACTTGTTGACAAAAAAAATTATAAAAAATTATATAAAATTCTCTTAATTATGGTTTAATAGTTTTTTCACTGTCCAACAAATGAAAGAAAACTTACCTATTATTTATTATATTGTTTAGATTCATAATGAAAATAAATATTATTCGAGATGATTAATCGAAAACTAAATACGTTTTTCCGAGATAATTGATGAAGTCATTTATAAAAATCATATAGAAAATGATTCAATTATACCAGTATAAATAAAACCAAAACCTAACTTATATATATATATATATATATATATTTGGCATTCAAATAAAAAATTGCAATTAATTAAAATTTAGTACCTTAAAATATGGATATGATTATAAATATGAGTTACAAATTATTTGATAGAATATGTAAGTTGATAAAATATGTAAAAAATCATAAAAATAAATTTGTTGTGAATAAAAAACTGATTTTTTGTTTGAATATAACAATTTGAAATTACTATAAATATAAAATATATGACAAGAACTTCAAGCTAATCAAATTGCAATTTCTAATACACATTTTGTTCTCTCTTAAAACAAAATATATATTCAGCAATTTCTCTATAAATATTTGTAAATTCTATATATTAAATATTTTTTAGTTTATTATAATTAGAGTAAAATTACAAAAAAAAAATCATATTATGTGAATTATTTCTATTAAAGTGAAGAAATAAAACAGAAAGTTATTATTGGAAATTATGGTTAAAAAGTAGAAGAAAAATTGAACATCTTATAATATATTAATGTAAGAAAGATTCGAATGGCGTCCGGAACTGTAGTATATAAGATTCAGCTTCTGAACGGAATCCATTCTGGTGACTCCTCACCCATTGTTGCGGAAATGAAGTGAACTTAAGTCTTCATGGAAACTCGTATTTGACACGGGCAAGATATAGACCAGAAGCAGGAGCCATGGGTTTGGTTGCAGCCACTGTCTTCTCCTCCAGGATTCGTTCAACTGAAGCAAATTCATAGATAACCCGAATGAGACAGTTAAACATCCTTCAATTCTAATCAAACCTATAACTGTAAACTCTCTGAAGAAAGCGACAGCAACATACCGTCTGCAACCGTCAATTCTCCAGTGCCAACGCATTTTAGTACTCCTACAAGCAGTCGAACCTGCACAGCATAAAGACACTAGAAATCAACAGACCACAAAGAGCATCACAATTCATCCCTTTCATTTTCA
>NC_025687.1:4111648-4113758 GCF_000633955.1 Camelina sativa
TAATCAAACCTATAACTGTAAACTCTCTGAAGAAAGCGACAGCAACATACCGTCTGCAACCGTCAATTCTCCAGTGCCAACGCATTTTAGTACTCCTACAAGCAGTCGAACCTGCACAGCATAAAGACACTAGAAATCAACAGACCACAAAGAGCATCACAATTCATCCCTTTCATTTTCAAATCAAATTGATACATTTCTTATTCGAAGTTCCGCATACAACAAAAAGAGGATATGTGGACAACTATTACTATGTGTATCAATAAAAAGACTACAATTGATACACGTGATCTACCAAGAGAGACAATGAATAAAAAAACTCAAACCTGGTGGTACAGAAAACCGCGGGAACGCGCTGTAACTACATAGCAGCGGTGCCGTCTCCTTGCACCAAAAGAATCACCATCTGTAGACCCCTCCGCTTCTCCAACATTAGTAGCAACACCAGCAGTCTCAGTCTTGGGTTGACTGGAACATGCGAGAGGATCTCCATTGTTTAGATTACTCCACGCCCTCTCCGTGATAGATGGAAAGTATGGAGTTGATGGTACTTCAGTAACATTTAGTTCATCTAAAGATCTCACAGGTGACTTTGCCTATAACAAACAACTCGTCAAAAGAGTTAACAGGTTTCTGGAAGAACACTAGTCTACACATAATGATAACTTCTTTTTAGATGCAGACGACAAGCTATCTTCCCTTTTCTCTATCACCGAGACGAAAGGATACATATGTATCTTAATTTAAAGAATCGAGATTAACATCTACTGACTACAATAAAAACTGAATTTATGGGAGTGCTTTGGTGCGCTGTGATGACTGAGAATACTAGAAACGATTAATGAGAGATCAATCTGCTAGAGTTATCATATATTCGTACTTGCTCACAAACACAAACAAATAATTAAGGTCTATCAAGCCACAAATAAAATGCATTTATCAGGGATGTTGTGACGAATATGTCCAACCATTCAGAACATTTCATATTGATAGTGTATGACATATAGAGATGTTTAAACAAAAACATAAAAAGAAATTTGACCTGGCAACCAGATGCCCTGAAGGAGCTAAAATCGTGAGTTCCAACAAGAACTTTGCATGCTTCCTGTGCACCAATCATTGATGATGTCGTTAGAGTTTTTTTATTCTTACTATGGTTAAGGACTCATCTTTCAAGGGAAAATATTTTTTTTGGATCAGTGCTGATATGGATGCTGACAATACAGTAGTATGCAAACCTGCATAGAGCGAAGATTTAGCTCCTCAGGAACATGCCAGCAACGGTCTTTTTCAAGAATTGATAATGGATCCGACCCCGATAGCATGCGGTAGAAGTATCTACAGTGAGTGTCATGAAAAATCATCAATTTTTCAATTGCAGGGAATATATTTCAAAGCATACCCTCGTACTCTAATATACAATCAACACACATATGGAACACTAAATTCTATAGAACAACTTAATCTTGGCTTCTACTATGAGAGATAGACAGAGAATACCTACGTGCGCTCCCGGGCTTTATATCTGGCATGATAGTTTCTTGGGACACAGCGAACATCAATCACCATAACATCACCTTCTTTTTTCTGCTTAATAACAACGCAAGGATTTTAATGAGATGTTGAATACTAGTAGATAGGTCAAAGTAAGTGAAAGTTAACAGCACGGAGAATAGAGTGAAAAGAAACTTAAATAAATATGTCATCAAATCTGAAGTAACTTTTGTCAAGATCAAAACTTAGATGATATAATTTTGTGAGTAACCCCTGAAATGAGAAAAAAACATTGTATCTAATTAATAATATGAAAAACATTCAGATATTAACCTGTAAAAAATGGTTGACAGCTTTCTGGACCACATCAGGCTCATGCGGTGGTAACTGCATTTTAAAAACAAAACGGCCAGTGAGAATGCAAGTATATCTGTCCCTAGTAGTTTCAAAGACCATCAAACATATACGATAACAGGTATATGAGAATGTATACGTTATGTGTAAACCAGACTACAATTGGAACATATGATATTCAAAACAATGTGGCATGTGTGCTCCTCTCTCTAAATACTTTTTCCTTTACATGAGCGTGACACCGCTAATTCCAAACGTTAGC
>NC_025687.1:4120555-4145756 GCF_000633955.1 Camelina sativa
TGTGACGAATATGTCCAACCATTCAGAACATTTCATATTGATAGTGTATGACATATAGAGATGTTTAAACAAAAACATAAAAAGAAATTTGACCTGGCAACCAGATGCCCTGAAGGAGCTAAAATCGTGAGTTCCAACAAGAACTTTGCATGCTTCCTGTGCACCAATCATTGATGATGTCGTTAGAGTTTTTTTATTCTTACTATGGTTAAGGACTCATCTTTCAAGGGAAAATATTTTTTTTGGATCAGTGCTGATATGGATGCTGACAATACAGTAGTATGCAAACCTGCATAGAGCGAAGATTTAGCTCCTCAGGAACATGCCAGCAACGGTCTTTTTCAAGAATTGATAATGGATCCGACCCCGATAGCATGCGGTAGAAGTATCTACAGTGAGTGTCATGAAAAATCATCAATTTTTCAATTGCAGGGAATATATTTCAAAGCATACCCTCGTACTCTAATATACAATCAACACACATATGGAACACTAAATTCTATAGAACAACTTAATCTTGGCTTCTACTATGAGAGATAGACAGAGAATACCTACGTGCGCTCCCGGGCTTTATATCTGGCATGATAGTTTCTTGGGACACAGCGAACATCAATCACCATAACATCACCTTCTTTTTTCTGCTTAATAACAACGCAAGGATTTTAATGAGATGTTGAATACTAGTAGATAGGTCAAAGTAAGTGAAAGTTAACAGCACGGAGAATAGAGTGAAAAGAAACTTAAATAAATATGTCATCAAATCTGAAGTAACTTTTGTCAAGATCAAAACTTAGATGATATAATTTTGTGAGTAACCCCTGAAATGAGAAAAAAACATTGTATCTAATTAATAATATGAAAAACATTCAGATATTAACCTGTAAAAAATGGTTGACAGCTTTCTGGACCACATCAGGCTCATGCGGTGGTAACTGCATTTTAAAAACAAAACGGCCAGTGAGAATGCAAGTATATCTGTCCCTAGTAGTTTCAAAGACCATCAAACATATACGATAACAGGTATATGAGAATGTATACGTTATGTGTAAACCAGACTACAATTGGAACATATGATATTCAAAACAATGTGGCATGTGTGCTCCTCTCTCTAAATACTTTTTCCTTTACATGAGCGTGACACCGCTAATTCCAAACGTTAGCCACAAGATAGAAATCAGTAAGGTGCAAAAGAAATACCACTTCACCCGGCTTCCTTTTACTGATGCGTTCCACATCTACATGGCAAACATTTGATAGTGCATGCACTCCCGCATCCTATAAAGGCGCTATATCAATGTCAGCTAATAATAAACAAAAACAAAATTGAGCATGACCTATATCTAATTCATGAGTACTAGCTTTTCTATGGATTACCTATTGACTACAAAGCATGGTCCTATGAATCTATTGTGACAAAGGCAATACAAAACTAAGTGAAACGTTTCTTCAGAGCTACTAAGTGAAGGATCGTTCATATATCTGTAGCTTTTTGTTCTGGTATCAGAACTTTAGGTTTACGGCTGTATAAAGAAAAGACAAAAAAATGGTATAAGAAAATATGAAAAGCTCTTACCGTTCGACTTGAGCAGAGGATCTTAACTGGCTGACCAATGAACTTATGAAAAGCCTCCTGAAATGTATCAATTCACACAACTTGAATCCCCCCCAAGATAACTTTGTTAGCCAATATAAACTGAACCCTAAGCTCTGCTCTATGGCACCATAATTAGCTACGAAACCAATCTACCAACTTGTCGAATTAAATTGCCTCATTGATTTCTCTCTCACTCTAATTGCGGAGATGAAAAAATCAAAGAAATTACAAAAACCTGCAATACACCGACGACGGTGCGGTACGTAGGTTGCTGTTGTGAACCGGAGAAACGAGTTCCGATATACTCGATGGCAACCAAGTAACGCTGCAATCTCGGATTCCCTGGGTTCATGGACAGCTCCGACTCCGAGTCGACCAATTCTTCTTCTTGTTCCTCTTCTTCGTCACTGAACCCCTCGATTCTCGCAACCTTTGAGACTCTCTCGAGCGATTCCTGAGAAGCCGTCGAACCGAGAGGATGCTTCAGACTATCGGACATTATCACACACCGATGATTAGTTTTCTCACAAAAACTCTCAGGCCTACTCCCTCAGGCTCAGGGTTTAAGAATGATACAAACGTCTCATTAGACATTTTCCGGATTTAATATAATATTCACAAAACAAATGAATTTTATAACTATTAGTTGATGGGATGAGCCAGGCCCTTGCAGTAGTGCAACGCATGGGCGACTCACGAAAACCCAGGTAGCAAGCTACCTTAATGGGCTTTCTCCCTTAAAAAATAGAGTTAATATCGTGTGAGCCGATGGCCCACATATCAGATATTAAACTGATAAGAACAGATACTACACTTGATCTTAGCCAAAAGGCCGAGAAAGGTATGATTTGCAAGTAAATCTCAGCTTCCTTTATATAGCATCACAGTACGGAGACGTTTTCCTCTACTTGTCGATGTGGGACAAAAATAACAAAAACATGCTATACGATCCTTTGCTCCCGTTGTCTTCATCTTGTTTCTAATCCCAATATCGTGATTTTTGTTTACTTAACTCTGATTCCCTCACTATATCTGAAAACTGACTAATTTTGTCATTGAAATCGTGAAAATGATCTGTAGGCTTAAAGACAGCTGAAGATGAAATTAAAGAAAAACCAAACTAGACGCCCTAAGAAAGGAACAATAATAAAGAACCTAATGTAACATGAACTAACTAAAGCAATTCATAAATGAATCAAATAACGTTGACGAGGAATAGAAGAATGTGGCCTCATGTTGAATAATTGCCAGTGTTCCTCTTGGAAGAAGAGTAGCCTCCTACGGAGAGATTCTTGGTTAGATTGACAAGAGACGCTTGTGTTTTGCTACTGCTACTTCTGTTCCAATTATATCCTCTTCCTTGATGATGCATTCTCCTATTACCTTCCATCTCATACTGAAGAATTCAATAAACAGAAAATCGTGTTTCAGATAAATAACACAAAGTTGTAAGTATTGAGAAGAGGAACTAAAACTTGTTAAGGTCATGAGCATTTTTACATCATAGTCTTTCTCTTTGAAGAGATCCATGCGAAGAGTGGCAGGTTTATGCTCCTTCTTCACTCGGAGAGACTTCTCTCGTTCTTCATAAAAGTCCATGTCGTCTAACAAAAATGTTCTCGCAGAGTAGTTCTTGAATATCGAGAGCATTTGGAGACCTTCTTTGATTTTGATCTCGTGAGTATCCCTCGTATGAGTAACTGGCTTGTCCTCATTGTTGTCGAGGACGATATGGCGTAACTCCCAGTTAGGGATATCTTTGACCACATGCCATTCAACCGGGAAAAAGCCACTCCACTTATCGACCTGCCAGAAATCTAAATCCTTTTTGAAGTCAACATATCCAACCATCTCAGCTAATCCCACAAATTGTCTGCTTGCATTCACCTGAATGGGTTAAAGAGATCAAACATAAGACTAAAACTAAGACACCCTTAAAATCAAACAAGAAAAGAAGACACTTGTCAACTTCACTCACCGAGAAGAAGAGAAAAATTGGACGTTTTTTGCCATCCTCGAGTGTTTTTGTTTCAGCATCACGGAAAGCTGCATCGAGTTTCTTGTTTCCATTGATGGTGCTTGACCACACGGAATATTTGATACTCTTGTGAACATCATCTTCACTGTAGGACTTGATTACGAAAAATTTAGCATCTTCATACTCAGTCTGAAAATCTGGGATGTTGTACATCTCTCTATGAATAGCCAAGGCAAATGAATTGTTTTGCTTGAGTGATGATGATGACTCAGAAGGAGGACGAGTCTTTGCATTGGCTCTCGGACCACATTTCAATTCAACCAAGGAGTCAGATTCTTCCTTGATCTCCAGTTTCCTGTACTGATCTCTCTGATCCCAGAAACCATTGTTTGAGTTTCCATTGATGTAACCACAATAAGGGAAAGAGCTTGTCTTTTGATTGGAGAGTTTTAAAAAGTGTCCTGCGGCTTCCTTTCCCTTAAAAAAAGACATAAAGAAGCAATTTAACCAAATCTTTGACATTAAGAGGAAACACTTGTCATGCAAAACTCTTGCTTTCAACTCTATGCATATATAGACATGTGTAGGTAGGTACCTTAAATTGAGGTCTGAATGCATGTGATTGTGTATTGGCATGAAGCCTACCAGCACCGTTGAAATGTCCGGTAGGCCTAGGACTCGAAAAAGAAGTTTGAGACCAGCAATCGCTTCTTTTTGCCCGATCTCCACGCAAAGTCGAATCAGAATAGACATATGAGTTGTTTTTGTCGCGGTGACTTCCCTGTGATAATGACCCAGCACCGAGCATGATAGCATGTCAAAACGAAGAAATAATAGTAGCATGATGTGCAATAAAATCCAATGGACAAAATCAAACCTTTAAAATATCAGTAGCATGTGCTTGACCATTGCCATTTGGCTGAGAAGAGACTACATCAGATCCTGCAGAACGAATCACAAGCAACAATCATTTGAGAAAATAGTTATAGATCATTTAATACTGAGACATATTAGTTGATATTCACAATCTATCCAGACTAATACGAAACTAGCAGACTTATTAGATGGTTGATAAGAACCAAAGCCTTAAGAATTTGTCTTACCAGTAGCACATGCAGTGACAGTAACAGACGGGGTACTCGACACTGTAACGGTATGTTTTGTGTCGTTTGTTGGAGGAGACTGAAAAGATTACCAAACTTTATATGAGCATTCTTTTGCTAGCAGGAGATTAAGAATGTGGCGGAGTAATAATTTAGATACCTCATCCGGTTTCTCCGTTGTAGAATCTGGATCTGGTACTGTTTCCGCAATAGTAGGCTCAGCTAGAGCTATTGTTAAGGGGCAAAACACAAGTTGATATAACAAAGAAAACACACTTCTTGGTAGGTTTCAAAATGATCTCAAAGTTCAAGAAACGAAAGGAATGTGAGCATAACAAAAAGAAAAAGCAGTGTCGTTTCTCATCAAACAAACCCTTATGCATGAGAAATATCTAACGAATCAACAACTAATGAAAAAGGCATCTAAAATCAACCACAATAGCAGTGTCTTAATCAAAACTCAATCAAGTAGAGAAGTACAGAACAAATAGTGCGTTACCGTTAAAGGATACAATCCAGAGCGTTTAATTCAGTGGCCATTACCAATGTTCAAGATACACTGCAACCATTGAAAGGGAACAAATTGAAAGTTAGTATGGAGAATCAAGATATCTGTTTATGGTAGTGTGACTATTAAGAACAATTTAGCTGCATCACTTTCTCTTCAAAATTAATAAATAGTAGTTACTAAAGTCCTCGTAGTGGTATTTGATTTTGCACACAACATTCTGGACTAAGCAAGTTCATTGAGATGTAAAAGGACGAATTTGCTATTGTGGTTCTACGCATTGAGGTTAGAACCATAAATTATAAGCGAAAACATGACACCGTCAAATACTCAGTGGCAATTTACAAAAACTTTGAGTTCTTATATCTCTACTAGACAGAACAAATATTGTCAAAACATACACTTCTAATACACCATAAGTTTCCAAAACATAACACAATTGACAATAGTTTCAATCTTAAGGTAAAAAAAAAAAGCAGAGAATTCTGAAATCACAATTTAGAGCATATGGTATTCAGAATTGTCCAAGAGCCAAACAAATCAATGATATAAGTTTGCAAACACAAATCCAGAAGGCTTATTATGATAAAAAAAGAACAAAAAAAAAACCTGTGAAACGGGTTTAGAGCCGCCGTAAAAACCCAAACAGGGGAAACCGCTTGAATTAGTTTGTGTGGAGACTGTGAAACAGAAGTGGGGAAGTTGCGTAGACGACGACAAAACTAACAAACCCTCACAGAAAAAAAGAGAAGCTTTCGACGGCTAAGATTATCTTATAACTTTTCCACCGAAGATGAAATCTTGACCGTTGGATTTCAATGTTCACGTTTGTTTGGGCCTCTAAATAAAGGCCCGCTATAAAGATCCTTCTTCAAGGTAAAGATGAATTTGCTAAGCTAGCCGATCGTTTATGCGTTATATTTCTCTTATGTACATATCTTTATTTCATATGATCCGTTTGTAAACTAGTGAATGATTATTAAGGTCTAACTTCAAGTAAATTTTTTCTTTTCTTTCTTGAAGGTTGATTGATATGGATCCCTTTGATCCCACTTATTCCAAGAAGTACCAGGGTACCTACGACAAGGATTACTACGCGGATATGTTTTGGGAAATAGATACTACTCTATTGATGAGTGCAGATCAGGCGTCTACGATATTTGAACAAATCACAGAAGCCCTCAAAAAGATTGATCCAAAATTTTAAAAGAACTTATTGAATAAATTAATTATTGAATAGTTTATATTATATAAATATTATTTTAAATAAGTATCTTTCAAAACTTGTACACAAAATTATATATAAAAAAAATCCTTAATTATGGTTTTATAGGTTTCTTAGTTCTTTCAATAGTTTTTCTACTATCTAAACAAATGCAAGAGAACTTACCTATTATTTCTTCTATTATTTAGATTTATTATAAAATAAATATTATTCAAGATGATTAATCGAAAACTAAAAACACTTTTCTGAGATAATTGATGAATTCATATATTAAAATCATATAGAAATTTATTCAATTATACCAGTATAAGTAAGACCAAAACCCAACTTATATATATTTACAATTCACAATAATTTGGTTTTAATAAATTAATATAAACATATATATATATGTTAATTAACTATATACTGGTAAATGATATATGATTATAATAATATGAATAAGTGAATAGAAATTGAAAAATAGTTACATAATAATTTTATGTGAATTATTTATCACAAAATGAATAAAAAATAAAAGCAAAATAAATTTCAATGTTCGCTTTCTTTTGGGCCTCTCATTAAAGACCCGCTATACTTAAGATTTTTTATGATCCATTATAGTATGTAATTCAGTCAACGGAAAACAAACCTAGAAAGAAAGAAAAAAAAGTCAGCATTTATTTGGTACTAAACTATCTAAACTTGATGCCGGATTGGTAAGTCTAAAACCAGTTAACCACATGCATGCATGTATGGACGGACCAGATATAATTATGTTCTCGCAAAGTAAGCTACAAATATGTATTTCATATTATCTTGTACTATGATTACTATCGTGTGTTTAGCTCAATAGTTTAGTGATCCTGCTATTTCAATTGAGAAAATATAGGTTGTGACCGATTATATTTCATATAGATACGAGTTATAACTGGTTAATATAGTGGAGTCTGTTTTCCTTCATTTGAAGCTTTTTGGGTTAATATAGTGGAGTCTGTTTTCCTTCATTTGAAGCTTCACTGAAACTTGCTTACCACTTTACCTCTAAGCGAGTACATGTTTATCCCTATATAAAAGAGCTTAGGGATTCGGGACGCTATGAAAGTTATAGTCAAAAAGGAAGACAAACAAAAAACATTGACTAAACCCTTTATTCAAAGAAAATACAATATATATTTTTAGAAAAATTGACTAAACAAAACAAACCGAAACCTTTAACCATTCCTCTCATAAATATGAAATTCTTTTATTATATGGAGTGGTATTTTAATCATCTTCGATTATATATATATATCTCTGGATGCGTGTTGTTTCCAAAAAACTAAACTTTCGGGATAGAAAATTCATGATATCTTAAAGAAAAAAAAATAACAGTTATGTTCATGTCTGCACCCTCATATTCATAGCCAAATTTGTTGTATCCATCGCTGTTTCGGTCAGGTATGAGAAACTTCTCTAGGAGTTAACAAAAAGAGAAAGAAATAAAATNAAATACAATATATATTTTTAGAAAAATTGACTAAACAAAACAAACCGAAACCTTTAACCATTCCTCTCATAAATATGAAATTCTTTTATTATATGGAGTGGTATTTTAATCATCTTCGATTATATATATATATCTCTGGATGCGTGTTGTTTCCAAAAAACTAAACTTTCGGGATAGAAAATTCATGATATCTTAAAGAAAAAAAAATAACAGTTATGTTCATGTCTGAACCCTCATATTTATAGCCAAATTTGTTGTATCCATCGCTGTTTCGGTCAGGTATGAGAAACTTCTCTAGGAGTTAACAAAAAGAGAAAGAAATGAAAGAAATGGTTCAAGTAAAAACAGCAAAAGGCAAAAGGAAAAGCTAATTAAAGAGTGAACAGAAGAGAGCGGTCACATGATGGTTTTTTTTTTGTCATGAATGATCTGTGACAATGAGTCACACAAAATGCAAAAGCTCCAATTCTATTTTCTACATTAAAATCATTCCTACTTTTGAATTTTGCTTTGCTGTATATTCACCTAAGCCCCCACTATTCCCTAAATGCCAAAATTTTCTTTAATACAGTTAGGTCCCCAAAATTAAAACAGATTTAATTCACCAACTCCTGTTATAATAACATACTGTATATCGTACCATTATATAACAATAAAATTTTGAAAAGACATTCTTGTGGGTTTCTTCTATAGTAACAAGAGAGTCAAGAGAGTGTTTCTATTGTTTTAACCTAAATAAAAAGAAAAAAAAAAAGAAAACACAAAGTTGTGTTGTTTTTGTATTATACATTCGTCTCATATGCATGGTTATCGATAGGTCTGAGGTCTCTCCGCTTTTGCCGCAGCTAGTAAGCTATTTTCTTTCCTTTGAATAATTTGTTTTGCGCGAGTATAATTATTTTGTTTTGAGAAACTCATTCGATTGCGATAGATTTGGGCCATCATTGCCAACCAGATGCATGTGTTTAACTTTTTTCTTCCATAATTTTTGAATTGCTGAAAAGCATTTGCTATGGCTTAGATTTTCACCTAACTTACAAAGTTCCACTTATCTTCACTATAAATCACTATAAATCTACACACGATGCTATGAAATTATGTTGTGCTTTTCTTTGTGTGTGTGTGATAAAAGTACATTATTGGACGTAATTCACAACTAAAATGTTACGAGAAAGTATCAAGTTATTCATCATTAGAATGCCATTCATTATTAGATGTTACTCATTGCTAGAAAATAACAAGTTAAGTACGTTGTTAAAATGTTACTTCTGTTGTTATGATAGCTAGCTAGCTGTAGTAGTCGTTTATATTCTACAACCTTATCTAGTTACATGCATTATGTCAAATCTAATAAATGTTATCAAATATGTAATTCATAATCATACGATATTAGCATTTACCACAATGACACAAAAACGATGTCATGCATAACATATACTGATCATATATATAAATTATAAAATGTTTCTCATGTTCGCGGCAGATCTATAAATGCGCGCCATTGTTCATAGCGGAAACACAAGCTAAGGAAATCTGACATCCAAAGACAATTTTGTCCACAAAACTCAAAACCTTTTATTTTTGAAAGTAGAAACTCTTTAACACGCGAGTTGTTATCCTGGTTAATTAAAATATAAGAAAGTAGACAATTTTTTCTTTATAAAATAGAACTGTACGTACGTTAATTTCTAGTATTTGATTGATCTTCTTGCTATGATTAATTATGGCCTCAAATTGCTGAACGTGCAAATAAAGAGAATATTTGTACTTGTTCTTTAATTAATTAAGAACTTTAGGTTGCAGACGTCACACAAAACAAAAACATTAGGATTGCATTATTATTGATGTTCATTAACTTAAGTATTATATAAATTGAAGTTTTCTTTGTAACGTAAATGAATCACGTATGTTCATGCAAATGTACGTACGTACGTCTACATTAACATCAAACGTACAAAAGTGTAGAGCTAGAGATTAAGAGAGCTGGGCAGATTCCGAACATCTGCTGAAATGGCTTAATTGACATTACCGTGGACCGAGCAATTGACTATAGTATTTGCGAATAAATTACCGGTATTACCGTATACAACGACTAAAGTGAGTTTAGCAGCAAATTATTATGCATCATTGTTTCCTTAATTAGGATAACTAATTGACATCTTACTGTGATAATTAATTCACAAAACTAAGGGGTAATTAAACGTTTCTTAAAGCAGCCAATAGTCTATCTTTGTTGTTCTTTTCTGATGACACGTAGGCCCCAACCTCAATTATTATCATGAAATTACAACCAAAAGATGTCACACTAGCCAAGCTACTATAAACACCACAAAAATTTTGCATAGCAATTTCTTAAAGTAGTAGACAACGAATATAAACCGTATAGGATATACTTTGTTTTTATTACTTTTACAAATATACAATTATTAAAAAAGGAAAGAAAAAAGAAACAGTTGATGATACGTGGTAGCTTTTTCTTTACATTTGTTGATGTTCCCCAATGATACCAACTTAATATTCGTATACAACTCATTTTCAAAATGTTTATAATAAGTTGTAATTCCTTAAGTTATATTAGTGAAACCAACACACGTTTTGAGTTCACGTAGTAATTAATACTTCTTGATCACCTTGAAATGGGCGGGGAACAAATCAGCTGCCACGACAAACCCTACTTATATACTAGACTATTTATGTCCCCTCTTGTAGTCGAAGTGTGATATACATCTAACAAATAAGGAATTGTAATAAAGAATAAAGGAGGGTAAGAATAGACATCAACTAAATTTGAAAAAGTTAGAAGGTGTGTGAAGTTGTCAGCAAAAGATAGTGAAGTGAAGGTCCAGAAGGGGATGAGATCATAGGAATATAGGACCAAGATTTATGTCTGTTCCTACTACTTAGGGACCATTATCACATTAACTCTCTCTTAATTCTTCTTTTTATACTTTATCTACACATACTATTAAAAAACTATAAATAATTTACACCCAATTTGTAACTATATATATACACAACTCATTTTCAACATAGTACAGAGTGTGTTTTTGTTTTTTCTTCTCTGCCCTGCTTTTTGTTTCCTTCACATAAAAACAAAAGGAATAATAAACGAAAACATTGTCATCGATTACGTTAATATATCTCAATTCTCTTCTTCTTTTTTCATAGATCATCGAATTTCTGATAAATCATTTTTACCTTGTATTTTTGATTCTTGATCTAGAGTTGTGAGTTTATTCTCTGGTGAAAGATTCCTTTGTGCTTATGCTACAAGGAGAAAATGAACAAGTCGAGCTCTTGGAGCATATACAGTTCTAGAGATGGAGAGAGTGAAGGGCCATGGAGATCGTCGACGTCCATGAATGCTATCTCCTTTGGGTTTGTAGCAACGGCGATACTCATCTCCATGTTCTTGATCATGGCCATCTTCGAGCATCTCTTCAGGCCTGAGAATTCTTCATTTGATTCACCACATCGGATCACACAAAGACAGAGAGATGGGTCCATTCAGTTCCAGAAACTTGCTGATCAAGCATCCATGGTAAACACAACAATTTATTTTTATTTCTTATTAAAGCATTTCTCAAAAGAATTTTTGTCCTTTTAATAAAGCCGAAGCGCATTAACTTTCCACTGTAGTAGAGTTAGTTTTCTTTTCTTTTCTTTTCTTTTCGGTGCAGAGACCTTTTGGATAATAAAAAAAACATTCGTCAAAAATTAATAGAAAAATAATAATCCAACTTTGGAAAGTGAAAAAAAAAGCAAGAACCAAATTATTGTAAACCATAGTCATAACTTCTGTTAAGCTAATTACAAGAATGTAACGTGGCAGGTTCCGGTGAATACGGTGATGGATGTATCGGTAGTGATGCCAGGAGAGAAGCTGCCGTCGCACATAGCTTTGCCGGCTCCGTTACCTTGTCGGAGAGAAGGCATTCATTGGCCTCTTCAGCTTTAAATATATATATTACTAGCTAGCCTACTACTCTTCTTCCTTCCGTAATTTTATTTATATATATTTCTGACTCATTGAGTAGATTAGTGTGTTCGTAATATATTCTAATATGCACTAAACGAGATTTATCGGCAGCTGAAAACATTTCCTTCTTTTTCGTCTAAGTAGACACATAAGTTATCTCTCATTGTACATTTGTAGATATATATGCTTCTGTTTTTTCACTAGCATTTTATGGCTAGCTAATCAATTGGAAATTGGAACAAATTAATCACTTTTAGACAAGGATTTTGAACAGCTTAAAAAGTTAGAATACAATACTGTTTATCCATTACTAAAAAAGAGGTTTTAATCCCACTATACTATACTACTAGGTTCATCGAAGTGTAATGATCATGAGTACGTGTGTAGTGTTGAGTACGACAAAGCTGAATGAATGAATGATTTACGCCTTCTGATTATTCACATGTGCTATTAACAATTATTTTCCAAATGTAATAAAATTATGGAACCAAAGTTACAATTTAATTACCCTACTACTCTCACTCTTTACCGTAGAGAAAAAAAATCAATGGGCCGAGAATGAAGCCCATTAATATCAGTGGGCGGATTTATAAGACCCAGATAAAAAGGTTACCTTCTCTATCAATCGTCGCGTAGAAGCCTAAGGAGAAAAGCTGATTCAAAGATTCAAAATTTGAACTGCAGAGAGAGAGAGAGAAAGAGGCTATGGCGACGACGGCGAAGAACATGAAGGGTTTCTACAAGCAGACTAAGAGCAATATCACCGGAGGTATCACCAAGTCCAAGCCTTCTTCCCGGAAAGCCGCTCCCAAACACGCGGCGGCCGCTCCCAAACACGCGGCGGCTCAGGGTTCTGATGCGACGCAGCCCGCGGCATTGATCTCACACGGCTCCGTCGATCTCAATGGTACGGGTTTTACTTCTTCCATTGATCATCTGATTATTTAATCATCCCTTCTGATTCATCTGAAAAATACTAGGGTTTGACTCCAATCCCCATATGAGTTTTTACTGTCCAATCGAAAATTTTAAATTTTGTGGTATATGTTGTGTGTTTTATCAAACAGAGGATTATGACAAGGAGGAGGAGATGCTGAGACAATTTGACATGAACATTGCTTATGGTCCATGCTTGGGTATGGCTAGACTTGATCGATGGGAGCGTGCTCTGCGTCTAGGGATGAATCCTCCCAATGAAATTGAGAAGCTTTTGAAAACTGGGAAAGTTCAGCAAGACTGTCTGTGGCAAGGTCGTGTGTAGATGATGTTTTTTAAATGTCACTTTATCTATGCCCTTGTATGATCCAGTATGAGTTGTAAAACTTCTGTCTTTTGTTGTTTATGGTTGAGATGTTTAATTCAGCCACTGGCTGGATTCACCTCACATGTTAGTGTGTCTTTCGATGTTTCTAATTCTAGTCTCAGGTGATAATGTTAAAACCTTTTTAATGGAAAGCAATCTTGTTTGTTGATGGAAGATTCAGTTAATTGTATCATCTCATTATCACAGGCAATCTATTACGACAAACACAAACTTCTACAAATTTCAATATCTGGTCTCATGTAATTTACAAAAACGGTTTAAGTTAAAAATCTGAACTTTCTCTTCTTGAAGCATAGCAGCGAACATCACAATACAGCAAAATGCAATACAATCTGGGCACCTCCTGTCAAATCATGCTGGTCACTGGAAGATTAGGATTTAGTAGAGACGTTAAATAGATGGCCTTCAATGTCTGGGACAAAACCTTTATCCACCATTTCTAGTTTAACTATCTCATAGGTTGTTCTGTTCGGGACTAGACCTTTCTCCAACATCTCATTCAAAAGAATGTTTGCATCCTCCAACTTTCCCTTTTGGGAATATCCTTGTAGAAGCACATTATATGATGCTACATTCATCCACAACCGCCTTTCTTTCTCCATCTCTGTCCTAATGTTCGTTGCTGCCTTCAGATTTCCTTCTCTACAGTAGCCTTTCATCAAAATGTTATATGTCAGATGTCTCGGTTTCAGACCCATCTTTGACATTTCTTTCAAAAGCATCGCCGCTTTTCTTGATTCACCTTTGCTGCAATAACCCTCCATTAGTATGTGATATGTTACGAGATCAGGAAGTCCTTTGCTAGTCAACTGATCGAAAAGCTTCTTAGCTGCTTCTACGTTACCGTCTCTACATTGACCAGCAATCAAGCAATTATAAGTTCCGATGTCTGGTACAATCCCTTCTCGTTCCATCTCTTCTTTCAGTGCAAAGCCATCAACGGTTTCCCCTAACTTACAATACGCATCGATCAGCATGTTATATGTTCTAGCAGTGGGAACAATTCCTTGGCCTTTTACGGAGTCCAACATATCAAGAGCTTCCTTCAGCATATCGTTCTTGCAAAACCCGTTTATAAGAGAGTTGTAAGTAATTAAGTTAGGCTGTACACCTGCGCTGACCATCTTATCGTGCATACCAATAGCCTCGCTTATCTTACCTCCACTGCACAAACCATTTATGAGTGAATTATAAGTGATCACATTTGGTACCACATCTTGATCCAGCATCTCTTTAAACACCTTCATACTCCCCGGAAGGTTGTCATCTTTCCAGAACCCATCAATCAGTATATTGAATGTAGTCAAGTTTGGGGACACCTTATTCTCCACCATTTCCTTCAAAACAGCGTCTGCTTTGTACATTTTCCCAATTCCACCAAGCTTGCAGTACCCATCGATGAGAGTGTTGTAACTGACTACGTTTGGAGAACAACCATACACTACCATGTCCTCCATAACATCCCTAGCTTTATTCATTTTCCCAGTTTTGCACAAGGCGTTGATCACGACATTGAAAGTGAAGAGATTTGGTTGAATCTTCCTCCTAATCATCTCCTTGTATACATACAACGATTCTGCTTCAGCAACGCAATCATCAAAGGCTTACAAGACAAAGCCGATAACTTATACCCATAATAACCTGAACGCTTAAACGCCTCAAATGCTAAATCGAATCTAGTATTGTTCGCATACGCCAATACCAACATATCAGCTATAATCGAACTGACGCAAACATTGTCACACATTGAAATAGCATGGAGAATAGAGTGAACCGGATGATCAGAACCATTATTCGCAAACCCATCAAGGAAAGATCGGATCTTTGAGTACCTTTTCGCAATAGCAAGAGAATGCAAGAGCTTAAATGTGAGCTCTAGCGAAACAGAGATGCTACAGTTCTTCACTGACCAGCTATAGTACCTTAGACACAAATCTGGGTCAAGCTCAGAACTAATCAGCTGTCGAAAAAGCTCGTTAGGGTGTATGTCTTTCACATGAACTCCAAGCTTCGACCAGTGCTGCTTCTCTATGAGATCAGCGATGACTACTACGTCACATCTTGGTTGGCAAGGGCTCTCGGCGATCGTAGCTGAAGAAGAAGAACAGAGTCTACTTAAACCAGATAAATTTTGTATGAATTTCGAAATATTTCTACTAACGGCTAAGGATTTGGGGAACATTGATTCGAAATAGGAGACGAAGACAGACTTGGGATTTTAAATTTTTTAGGGTTTATGAATTTTGCACCCATTCTCATCTCTGTTTCTTTTCAGTACTTTTTTTTTACCCCAAATTTTAATTTACTTTACAAAGTGTGAGATAAATTTTCAGATTTTTGTTATGCAAATTTTACGAAACTAACAAAGTTTATAAATGGACCCCAAATTAAGTTATTTTAGAAGTCGGCCCGTGCGCTAAGATACAACTAATGGGCCACACGAATCGGCTCATCTAACTGTAAGGAAAAAGAATTTATCAGTTTTAGTATAACAAAATTTCTTCTCCATCACTCTTCTTTCGTCGCCACTTGTTTCCTTAGTGCTCTCCAACCAATATCACGCCTAAAGAAACCACCAGGCCAGTTGATCTGTTGAACCGCTGAATAAGCTTTATCACGCGCCTCTTCCAAGTCTTTACCCTTTCCCGTGACCCCAAGAACACGTCCCCCAGTCGCTACAACATTCCCCTCTGAATCAAGATCCGTTCCAGCGTGGAAAACCTTCACTCCAGGAGCAACTGTTTCAGCTTCTTTAAGGTTTCTAATGATTGATCCTTTCTCATAAGCACCTGGATAACCATTGCTCGCCATTACAACCACCATTGCTGAATCTTTTGACCAATCAAGTGACACGCCGCTTAGCTCGCCTTTACAAGCCGCTAGCAAAACTTTGGCTAGGTCAGACTCTAGACGCATCATCAATACCTGTGTTTAACAAGAAGCTGCATTGTTCAGAACGATAATCAAAGCAAAGACTAAACGGAGTTTTTTTCAGAAAAGGTGTGTGTTTCTCACCTGACATTCTGGATCTCCAAACCGGACATTGAACTCAATCAGCTTAGGCAAACCGGATTTCTTCTTGATCATGAGACCAGCAAACAGAACGCCGACAAACTTACATCCTTCTTCTGCCATGCCTTTAACAGTGGGATGAATTATAGACTCCATCACAAAATCCTGAAGCTCCCTGGTCAAGACCGGTGCAGGAGAATACGCTCCCATTCCACCTGTGTTAGGACCGGTATCTCCATCTCCAACCCGCTTGTGGTCCTGAGCTGATTCTAGAGGAATGGCGTTTTCTCCATCCACAAGTGCGAAAAAGGAGGCTTCTTCTCCCTCGAGAAACTCCTCCACGACCACCTGACATCCTGCAGAACCAAAAACACCTTTGACCAGCATCGAATCAACAGCTTCAAAAGCCTCCTCTAGTTCCATTGCAACAGTGACTCCTTTTCCAGCTGCTAATCCATCCGCTTTAATCACAATCGGTGCCCCTTGTTCTTGAATGTATTCTTTCGCAGCAGATGCATCAGAGAATGTTTTATACTGCATTTGAATTTGATTCAATAATACTGAATTAGCCATCAAATTGGAATCCTTAGGATAAGATCAAAGCTATGAATCTTCTACTTCCAATTTACCAAGCCCTAAACCACATGCCCCCAAACAATCTGCTGAGACATTCTTATAAACTAAGCCCTCACTAACCAACTTACAACAGCTCTATTAAGAACTATGGTGATTACAGCAAGCCTATAGCTAGCTAATAGTTGAACCGCTACACGGTTTCAAAGCTTATATCAGCGACGTTATGGATCCTAACACATCAAGGGAAGAAATTGGTAATCATCAGGAATAAATTGAAAAAGAGCAGAGCAACACAAACCTTAGCAGTAGGGATATTGTACTTATGGCAAAGGTTCTTCATAAAGTTCTTGGAACCTTCCAACGCCGCAGCTTGAGAAGAAGGGCCAAAGGTGAGGATACCGGCCTTAACCAAGTCATTAGCGAGACCCGCAACAAGAGGCACTTCAGGTCCAACAACCACTAACCCAACATTCCATTTTTGACAAAAAGAAATCACAGCTGAACTGTCTGATATGTCAAGTTCAGGTATGCAAGTAGCATCACCGGAACTGGAGATACCAGCATTTCCAGGTGCGCATAACACAGAATCACAAGAAGGAGATCGTTTTAAGGCGTGGCAAAGGGCGTGTTCTCTCCCTCCTCCACCGATTACAAGAACATTAACTCTCTCTTCTGCAGAAATTGAAACACAATTACACAAATTTATTGGTTGTTAATAACAAACGTTTAGTTACCAATAGCCTAATATGATTCTATCTGAAACCAATGGAGCATTCGCGTGCAAATTCAATCTATATACACTCACATTCAACAACTGGATACAGAATCTACCAAATTTGTTTATTCATCAACAGGCCAAAGTTACATATAAATTTAACACCAGAGTCAAAGGGTATTGCTAGATTTTTACCAGAGCCGCCGGGAACGACCAAAATAGACGGCTGAGATTGCTCTGAGACGCAGCGGAGCAAATACTGGCGTCTGTGGAGTGGGGTGGAAGAGCTAAGGACGTGATTGGTGGTAGAGAATTTGAGAGGAGCAATAAAAGGAAGAGACTTGGAGGTAGCGGCGAATCTGAGGGAGAGAAGAAAGGGTTTAGTTGGGTTGTTGTTGCTGGAGAAGAGATTGATAGAAGAAGATGAAGGATGGAAACTAGATGTACACAACGACATGTCCGAAGTAGGTTTGCGATAGAGAGGCAACTGAGAGACTGTCAAAGTTGCGTACTTTGAGAGAGTTTTGGACTCGGACCAGCTTCGTCGTCGTCAAGGGTTTAACATTAAACTGTTTTCATTCCTTTTGTTTTTGGGTTCACTTTTTTTTTTCTTTTAATTGAAGAACAGAGAAATATTATATTCATTCACAGTAATCAACTAATCATGATTAATTTTGTTGTCTTATTTATTATTTGTAGTCGCAAAAACACCCAATAAATAGGTATTATGAGTGTATGACTTTGTCCTTTCAATGTTTTTTTTCCTTCAAACCACTTTATATTCTTTAAGACATCAAACAGCCTCACCTTGCCTCACTCACATTTACATCCTTTAAAACGAATCCATTTTGTGATATATAAAGGGGTTATATGGTGGCTGTGAAACAAACAAGTGGTTTATAACCAGCAAACCTCTCAAGTACTGTTTGTATTCATGCATCCTCATCGTCTCCATATAACCAAACCAAAAAACAAGAAAAAATAACTCGCCAAAAACAAAAGCCAAGAGAGCGAAAATGCCCTCTGGCTGCTCCAAATGTTGATGATATCAAGAGAGCTTATACAGATGCCAAAACCGATAGGCGTCTTACGAATTCAAAGCCATGAAGAGGTTCTGCTTACGGGCATGCTCTGGGACAAGCCTGTTCACGATTTCAGGAGGTATGCCAGATAGCTCTGCAACACACAATAAATCATCACTACATGATTACTGATAGTTAAATATAAGGATCACAGATTCATAAATGGAGAAAAGGCATTTATTATTTCGTAGCATACTAATATGTCAGAGGCCACAATGGTCGCCATACTTGTGACTTCAGTTTATTTAGCATCCTCAATATTCAAATTAACAAGAAATGAGGTTTTGAAGTTAATACTCATTGGCAATCATGAACAAAACACATCATGTCAACAACTTAATAGACCATATATATGTTAGATCTCTTCAGAGGTCTAACAAGAAAAAAGGGAACTGTACCTTGCGGTTTAAAGTTGAAAAGTGGAGGAAGTGGTCGGCCATTGGGAAGACGAGTGTTTGGGTCCCTTAGTTCATCAAATAACGGATGAATACAAGCTTCCAACTACAATAACACCAGAGGTGTTATTAATGGTTTCGACCCTTACATGCTGATATGGAACAATTGAAAAGCAAATTGCACAATGAAGGGAAAAGTGAGACTTTTACTTACAGCTGTGCATCTCAAATTAGGGGAATATTGGAAGAACCTACAAAGAAGATCAACTGCTTCTGGTGGCAAACGTTTTTGGAACACCTGAGCACAAATAGAATATTCATGCAGTAATAAGGTCCTTATTATAAGGATTCGGAGAGAAGCGACCCTTAATGAGCTAATAAACAATGAAGTCAGATAGTTAAGTGCAAAGTGCAAAGTGCAAACCACCAAGTTGTAGAATGTCAGAGAACAAAATCCTGAAAAGCATTATCTGGGGAACTCTAACCAAACATTAGAAGGCATACCTTGTGCCATGGATGAGGCTTTATCTGGGGAAACTTAAATTCTGTATAGTTTGGATTCATGCACTTGATTTCTTCCCTTGTTGGTGTACCTAAAACCTGCAAAGACATAAAAGCACATACAATAAGAAAAGCAAGGTTTCTTCAAAATCAAACTGAGCAGTCCAAAGTTTAATGCTTTTTTTATACTAAATACAAAATTCTCAACAATTGACGTAACAAACTGTGACTCAAAAACCTGGTAGCCATTCAGATACAAAGTTGAAACTCTGCCCCATAGTCTGATACGTAAAGATAGAGGAATAACACCGTAAACCAAATTTCTAAAAGCACTTATCAGGCACCGCCAAGCCCAAGAATTGGATTGCTTCATATTTTAAGATAAACTTTAAGAATTAACAAAAGGTTACCTTAATGATTTCAACAAGCTGATCGACTCCGCTCTCACCAGGAAACAGAGGCTGTACGACAAGTTAGCAAGGGCACAAAAAAACTTAAAGTAAGACAAGGAAGAAACTGACTGAATAGCACAAAAACAAATAGCTAAAAAATTGTGCTTTAACCTGTCCAAGAAGAAGTTCGGCCATCACACAACCAGTGGACCATATATCGATTGCAGTTGTATATTCACTGGCACCAAAAATGAGTTCTGGAGCACGATAATATCTTGAACAAATGTAAGAAACATTGGGTTCTCCTTTTACCTACCGAGTACGAGTACGTGTCATACTCCCAGAATGAATTCGTTTTAAATTGAGTCAACAAACCTTACCAACACTTTTGCACTCCCAAAATCACAGATTTTTAGCTGATGTGTGTGTGGGTTCACCTGCACAACAACATCTGTATAGTCAGGTATACATACAGTTAATTTTATACCGGAAAATATTTATTTTGATAAATAGTTCACTTAGGAGCAGATAAATTGAGCACAGACATGTTACTTTAGACCAAAACCAGCTCAAAAGAACAACTATTTTCTCAATGTTAGTTTCCAGAATCCTGCTTCAATGTTAAGCTTTCTTAATATATAGACTCGAAAAGAAAAGCCTAGTACCATTATGATTAGTGAAGATCGTAAATGAAATTAACTGTATTAAGAGCCTCATTGCTAGACCTCCAGGCATGTTATGAACATACATTTATCACGTCAGAATCTAAACCTAGTATGACATCATCATTTGTAAAGAATATATGACAGTGTTTTAATATTTCCTACTCATAGAGACAAAGAGCTATAAAGTAAGAAAACTATTCAAATAGAAATCCGTAATAGCAAAAAACAAAGGTCTGTTATATATTTCTTTCGAAACAGGGAGACACAAATGGAACTTACTAGCAGGTTTTGAGGCTTAATATCACGGTGACAAAGACCAAAGGAATTATGAATGTAAGCAAGCGCCCTGCAAATCTGTAACCACAATAGAAACTTGTCAAAATATTTGGAGAACACCCAGCATACATAAATTTCCACCCAACTATTCTAGGAAGAGCCACAAGAATACATAGATTACAAAATCTATTTATCTTCGGTGAAACAAAACGAGCCTCGTATTTTAAGTGGGTGCTTATGATGCTTGGTGAAACGAAAATCTACAAAAAATGAATAGACAACTTCAAATCCAGAAAATAGTTACCTGATAGGTATAGAGTTTAACGTATATCAGTGGCATCAGTTGATTCGTCCTACTGTAACTTCTTGCAACACGATTGACAGTCTCAGGCACAAATTCAAGGACAAGATTTAAATAAACCTCTTCATTGTCTGTTCTTGAGAAGAAGCTCTGCTTTAAAGCAACGACATTGGGATGGTCTAGCATCTGTATTATTTGTAGCTCCCTGTTCTTGTACCGCTTGTCTTGAAGAACCTTTTTGATGGCAACAACCTCCCCAGTCTCCCTACACTTAGCCTACCAGAAGGAAACATAAATGTGCCGGGAATGGAGCCAAATGAATAGAAAGAACATCATGGATGTTAAATTAACTTACTTGGAAAACCATGCCAAAGGAACCAGTACCAACGACATGTTCTGATATATAACTGACTGTCTGCCAATCCAAAAGAAAAGGAAAAAAAAAAACTATTATAAGAACCAGTTGGAAAACTACGTTACTAAGTACTAACTATCACATACATATGTAACCATCTAACCTGTCTTGATTGACCATTTCGACCACGGACTGTGGTTCTAATCACCTGACCAGGTTCAGCACCAGCCCCATCAATAATATCTGGTTCACTATCCTGCAACGTAACAAAAAACCTCAAAGAGTGAAAAAAACTACTCCATAACAGATAGAAGCTCTGTGATAAGAAAGTCAAGCTAAAAAAGTTGAATAAGCAAGCATGAAAGGCAAAGCAAATAAGCAATGCAAGACTTACTCTCTCATCATCGGTCTCTACCTTGTCCCTTATCCTTGTCTCAGCCAAATCTCTAGTCAACCAATCGACTGAACTAGAAGAGCTCTTTAAGCCTTTGGCAGATCTTGAACTGCCTACTCCATTGCCCAGTCCAGAAGATGCCATGATATTTTATTCTGAAGATAACACGAACTAGTATTTGATAGCGTCACAACCCATTGTGAATTGGTGTCCCATCCCATCAAAGAACCGATCTTCCTAGTAGAATTTGCAAGGTCACTTGCATTAGATAAAAAGGTGTACTATATCTCAAGGAACATGAACTGATACAAAACAAAAACAAAATTGATCAGTTTTAACTCGGAGCAAGTGGTGAATTGAGATACTGTAACTATTGAGGCCGATCAGATCTACTGCCGACTAGAATTGATATTGAAATCGAAAAGGTTTGGTTTGAAAACTCAATTTGTGTGTAAATAAAAGCAGTTCAGAAAAAAATCAGCACAACAGTTACTACTACAACCCAGAAGAACCCTAGTTCAACAACTCCCAAAAAAAGCACATTGAGATAAGAAAGAGCGAAACTTTTCAAAAGATTCGCAGCGATATGAATTTAGGTAGTATAAGAGCAGAGAATAAAAAAGATGATCACCTTGAGCTGTCGTGAATAAGAACTGAAACCAAAGTCAAGCATTTGACGATTGTCTTCTTCTCCTTCTTAAATTGAAGAGCTTCACATATTAAAAACAGTAAACAGTTTTTTTCTCGGCGATTGATCGGATTGAAAAAAAAGGCTAAACCTTTAGATTATTTTTTTGATTCTGCGTCAATTTTGATTTCACAACTTCTTCACACCCTTGTTTTGTCGATTTCTACCGTTTTGAATCAAACGAGACAATATGAGACGACAGCTCATCATTATAAGCATGATATTATATCACTACTATATATCTTTTCTCCTTTTTCTACCCGATTTTTTTTTTTTAATTAGGAATTTAAAATTATTAAAAAAATTAGATTTGGTATATTTTTTTCTTTTTTTTTTCCCGTTTGCCACACAGAAAAGATTGATAAGATACTGATACAGTATATATATTAATACAAATTACTAAAACTGTAATGTAGTTGATAAGTTCAATAATAATGTTAAGTAGACCTTTGTTCAAAATTTCATACTTACAAGTTCCTTTTTTTTTTAATCTCATGGTCTGATGGTCCCCAAATATCATAACATTGGAACTCAATTTTCAAACCTCAGCCTACCCAATCTTTTTTAACCGGATATTCAAACTTTTGTTCTACAAACTTATTTCAAACTAAATACATAGTGGAAAACCTACAAAAATAAAAATAATATTTTTTTAGCTAATTACTATACATTTACTTCAATATTCAACGTGTATAAATGTTTTTGTCAACACATTCCCAGCCCTCCACTCCAAAATGATGATAGCATCCATATATATAATAATATTTGCTCTTTGATTATTGATATAAGATTAAACAACACTTACGTAGTTTATGTTCTTGTAATTTTATAGTGGATTAAAATACTGTTGTAGGGAGAAATATATTTAAAAAAAATAAAAGTCACTTTCGTATTTGCTGGAAAAATATCAATTAAATCATGAACTTATACAAAAACACCAATTAAACCCTGAACTTTCTCTAAAGCCATTTAAATCATCCAATTGTGTTGACAAATCTGATTAAACATCACATTTTATAAAAAACACCAATTAACACATCGCGAAAAATTGGGTAACAGAAGAACTAACCTCCGTTTAACACCGTTAACATCTGTTAAATTTAACCCGTTAGACTAATTAAAAAAACTCGAAATCCCCAAATCATTCGATCCCTAATTTTACAAACCCTAAATCACAATACAGCCATTTGTTTTTTTTAAAATAATTTGGGGATTTCGAGTTTTTTTTAATTAGTCTAACGGATTAAATTTAACAGATGTTAATAGTGTTAAACGGAGGTTAGTTCTTCTGTTACCCAATTTTTCGCGATGTGTTAATTGGTGTTTTTTTTATAAAATGTGATGTTTAATTAGATTTGTCAACACAATTGGATGATTTAAATGACATTTTTATAAAATGTGAACTTTAGGGAAAGTTCAGGGTTTAATTGGCATTTTTGTGTAAATTCATGATTTAATTGACATTTTTTCCGTTATTTTATAGTAAAAGTCGCTTTTACCTGTCGACTGTTAGGTAAGGCTGAACGCTGCTCTACTATTTCTTTTATTTGTGTGTGGCCGATGATAGTACTGTCTCGGGTTTGATTGGTGATTAAAACTTAACGGTGCAAGGTAAGGTTGTGTTCGTTTCTTTGTCCTTAGTTTTTTATCATAATAAGTCTTCTACAATATATATGCGAAAAGATTGATCAAATATTAATGTATGTGCAACAATAATTATTGCTTTTTTTGGTTAGATCTCTTGAAAATACGTTAGGCATGCACATAGCTTTGGTTACCAACTTACCACCCTCTGGTCTCCGCGTGATATCTTATTTACTAATTAAAATATACTTTTTCATATGTATTAAACCAAAAAGGGGGTAATGCAATAAAGTCGTGAGTAGGTCCAAAGAGTACTGCTCATTAGCCTACACAAACAATAGGGAGTGGTGGTCTTTATAAACCTAAAAGGGCTAAAGTTGCTTTATTTTTGCTTGATAAAGTAAGATAGATAGATTACCACTTAACAAATGATTTTAGTGTTGACCAAAGAGCAACAAAACAATGATTTACAATTGTGTGTAGTTGGAAGCTAATGTGTTTGGACTATGGGCCTGTCTGGCCCGATCTTCCCTTCGGTGTGTAATTATCATCAGGAGATTCGAGGCTGTTAAATGATGGTGCTACAAGCCTAGAATATATGTTTCCTCTCCATATTTTCGCACTAATCACACTTTGTTTTAATAACATTTATGTGAAATTTAATCATGTTTGGTTGGTTTGTTATCACAATTATGCAATTTACCATTCAAATTCCTTGTATTAATTCTTAACAGTTAAAAATTTCTTCATAATTCTTATGGCTAAGCTGTAGATGATTCTAGCTCGAGTTTTAATGCGATTTTCAGACATCCAGTACATACGATGATACGAATGTAAAAAAAAATAAAGTACATACAAAGTATCCGGTCTACTATCCGGTTAAAAAAGTACATACACATTATACACGTGCTTCACTTCTTCTGCGTTCTGCCAAACGCTTTTTACAAAACGCCAACGCGAAACAAACGTTTTGTAATTTTACTGGCCAAAATCTCACAAGAATTGGGAACAAACAAATCTCGAGACGCTCTTCCTTATTTCTAGGCCACACAAACTTATCTCCACGACGACTCTCTCCTTCTTAAC
>NC_025687.1:4146690-4176281 GCF_000633955.1 Camelina sativa
CATCGTCATCTTCCGATGACATCTCCGAGTTGTTCGACGACTGGTGCCAGAGACATGGCAAAACTTACGGTTCAGAAGAAGAGAGGCAACACAGGGTTCAAATCTTTAAAGATAACCACGACTTCGTTACCAAACACAATCTCATCGCTAACGCTACTTACTCTCTCTCTCTCAATGCCTTCGCGGATCTGACTCACACCGAGTTCAAGACCTCTCGTCTTGGACTCTCTGTTTCTGCGCCGTCGTTGGTAATGGCTAGTAGTAAAGGGAAGAGTCTGGGTGGTACCGTAAAGGTTCCAGATTCTGTTGATTGGAGGAAGAACGGAGCTGTTACTAATGTCAAAGATCAAGGAAGCTGCGGTATTTTTATTCTATCTTTTGTTGTGAGACTTAGAAACTTAAGATTGGATTAAAGATCAAGACTTTGGAATCTGGAACTTAAGATTGGATTTAGATCGGAGAAAATTCTCAAACTTTAGAATCTTTGAGGATGCAGGTTTCATCTTCTGTGGTTACTTAGTAGTATGTTACAGGAAGACCAATCGTGGCAAAGTTTGTCACCGTAATCTAATTTTGCATCTCTTTTACGCTTTTTGGACTTTTTTTTGGAGTATAACTTTTCTTTCCTTTTCCATGTGTAATTATGGTTGAGAGTATTATACTGATTGAACCTTTTAGGAAAGTGTAGAAGCAATTATCATGTGTCTTCTACTCTTCTTATATGACAGTTACTGTTTGATTCAGTGACAAATGTTGGAATTTTGGTCAGAAATAGTAATGTGTTCTCTCAGATGCATCCACCATGTTGTTTATTTGAGTGGATGATGATGTTCTACTACATTTATAGGGGCGTGTTGGTCGTTCTCTGCTACTGGAGCTATGGAGGGAATCAACAAAATTGTTACAGGAGATCTCATCAGCCTCTCCGAGCAGGAACTCATTGATTGTGACAAGTCCTATAATGATGGCTGCAATGGTGGTCTCATGGATTATGCTTTCCAATTTGTCATAAAAAACAAGGGAATAGACACAGAGAAAGACTATCCTTATCAACAACGCGATGGCACCTGTAAGAAGGATAAGGTATCGGTTTACTTTCTCCTTGTTTAATTTCTATACCTTGTTTGTGTCTTTGGTCTTTGACATTCACTAACGTACATGAGTCTCTTTTGTTATGTAGTTGAAACAGCGGGTTGTGACAATTGATAGCTATGCTGGCGTGAAAACAAATGATGAGAAAGCGTTAAAGGAGGCTGTAGCGGTTCAGCCAGTTAGTGTCGGCATCTGTGGAAGCGAGAGAGCGTTTCAGTTATATTCCAGTGTAAGTTGGAATGCTTAGAGATACAACTCCTACTCTATTCTCTGAATATTCAACGTTTCCTTGTTTGAAACTTTACCTTTTGGTGCAGGGAATATTTTCTGGACCGTGTTCGACATCATTGGATCACGCTGTGCTCATAGTAGGATATGGTTCAGAGAATGGTGTTGATTATTGGATTGTGAAGAACTCATGGGGAAAAAGTTGGGGAATGGATGGGTTTATGCACATGCAGCGTAACACCGGAAATTCACAAGGGGTGTGCGGAATCAATATGCTTGCTTCATATCCCATCAAGACACATCCAAACCCGCCTCCACCGTCCCCTCCCGGCCCCACAAAATGCAACCTTTTCACCTATTGTTCAGCTGCAGAGACTTGTTGCTGTGCAAAAAACCTGTTTGGATTATGTTTCTCATGGAAATGCTGCGAGATAGAATCCGCTGTGTGTTGCAAGGATGGTCGTCACTGTTGTCCACATGATTACCCGGTTTGTGATACAACCAGAAGTCTCTGCCTTAAGGTATTTTAGCTGTGGATATGTGTGCATACTGATCACAATGCTCTACTTCTATGTTTTGTTGACTGATGAAGCTTATTCCTTGCTTACAGAAAACTGGGAATTTCACGGCAATCAAGCCCTTCTGGAAGAAGGATTCTACAAACAAACTTGGTAGATTCGAGGAATGGGTTATGTGAGAGAAATTTTATACATTTGCTACAGACATTTTACGCATATGTGAATTCGATTACATGTATCTGCGAGGGGATTAGTTGTAGCTGTTGTTGAGATATATAATATATCATCACGGATGTACTTTTAGTCGCTCATTTGGATGTATACAACTTCTGAATCAATAAAGGGATACTTGCAGGACAAACACAGTATTAGTATCTGCAAGACACAACAAGGAATAAAAGTATCATCTATACATATTGTAGACTAAAGCAGAGACTAAGCTTCGCTGTTGTTGTTCTCTCTTTTCTTCAGTTCTGCGGTCTCCTTCCTCTTTGTTTTGTACAGGGAATAGAAGTAAGAAGCTAGAGCCAAAACTGCTCCTAGCAGAGCACCTCTTCTCTGCCAGCCAAAGTCATCGTCCATGAAATCAAAAGCCAACACAATAAGCAGAGCTACAACTGGTGAAGCACACATATGAACAACATCAGCGAATAAACCGGAGACTAAAAGCACCAGACCTAACAGCCCGACCGCCCAAACCTGCCAAGAGAGAGCCAACCCGATCAAACTCAGAATGTAGTAAGTTTTCCCTCTCTTAAACCTCTCGCTGTCGCCTTTTAACTCCTTAAATTCACCACTCGCAAATAGACCGACAATGCAAATGAGTGTGGCGATGAAAGAAACACAGATTTGCATCTCCAAGACCATCCGAAACACCTTCTTGTTACCATACCTCTTTGTCTTCACCAAAACTTTGTCGAACCCGAGCTGCATGAGGCACAGAGACAAGGAGAAAGCAAGAGTAGGGAATATGAGTATCAACCATGCCTTGATACCGTAAGCATCAGATTCATCTTCATCAGGGGTTCCGGCAAACGCAGGCCCGCCAAAAAAGTCGGCGGCAAGAGTGAGGATTATCGATATGATGATCCATCTGTTAAACTTGAGACGGTTTATGAAAGCTGTGAAGAGGGAGGTGAGTATCAGTTGAGTTGATACCAAAATCCCCCATCCCACGTATAATTTCGCAAGAGCATACAACTTGCTATAAACAGAGACAAGTACACCGAGAGAAACATAGAGCGAGAGAACACGAAACCAGCCATTGTTGGTTTGACTGGAGACTGTTTCCAGGTTCGGTTTTGGTGAAGGAAATATGAAGAAGAGTGGAATCAGGATGGGAAACGCAGCGTTCTGAATCAAAGCTTGTGTCCATGTTCCTTTGTATTGTCGGTCTTGATCACTGTCTGATCTATTGTCCTGAACGTAGTAGAAGTTCAACAGAAGCATGACAAGAGAGTCTCCGACAAAGATCAAGAAACCGCAGAAGAAAACAGAGATCCACCATCTGCGTTGATTGAGCTCGAGGGATCGAGGATTCTCGCAGAAGCCTGGTTCTGGACCTTGAAACTCCTCCATGGTCTCTCTGCTTCTTCTTGGAGATTTTACAAAATACGCAGAGATATTAATCTTATAAACCTTTCCTAGAGGGTGGGACTCATTCCNGCTTCATATCCCATCAAGACACATCCAAACCCGCCTCCACCGTCCCCTCCCGGCCCCACAAAATGCAACCTTTTCACCTATTGTTCAGCTGCAGAGACTTGTTGCTGTGCAAAAAACCTGTTTGGATTATGTTTCTCATGGAAATGCTGCGAGATAGAATCCGCTGTGTGTTGCAAGGATGGTCGTCACTGTTGTCCACATGATTACCCGGTTTGTGATACAACCAGAAGTCTCTGCCTTAAGGTATTTTAGCTGTGGATATGTGTGCATACTGATCACAATGCTCTACTTCTATGTTTTGTTGACTGATGAAGCTTATTCCTTGCTTACAGAAAACTGGGAATTTCACGGCAATCAAGCCCTTCTGGAAGAAGGATTCTACAAACAAACTTGGTAGATTCGAGGAATGGGTTATGTGAGAGAAATTTTATACATTTGCTACAGACATTTTACGCATATGTGAATTCGATTACATGTATCTGCGAGGGGATTAGTTGTAGCTGTTGTTGAGATATATAATATATCATCACGGATGTACTTTTAGACTTTTAGTCGCTCATTTGGATGTATACAACTTCTGAATCAATAAAGGGATACTTGCAGGACAAACACAGTATTAGTATCTGCAAGACACAACAAGGAATAAAAGTATCATCTATACATATTGTAGACTAAAGCAGAGACTAAGCTTCGCTGTTGTTGTTCTCTCTTTTCTTCAGTTCTGCGGTCTCCTTCCTCTTTGTTTTGTACAGGGAATAGAAGTAAGAAGCTAGAGCCAAAACTGCTCCTAGCAGAGCACCTCTTCTCTGCCAGCCAAAGTCATCGTCCANATATTGGCGGCAAAGGAACTCGTTCCAACTGTAAAGCTCCCCAAATCGCGAAACCGACTTAAACCGGAATTGAACCAAAACATTACAAAAATCTTGGAGATCTAAAGACTTAACCAAAAGACATGTGAAGGGTCCAACACGTGGCGTGAAGGAAGCAGCAAGCCGTGTGACCCACCCGACGCAGTGGAATAGTGGCTTTGATAAATCGGGCAAAAAAAAACTTCCTCGTGAAGGAAATAAGAAAAGCTTTGAGAGATGGCGACGAAGAAGACTGTTTGGATCACACTGTTGTGTATATTTGTTGTTTCCCAGGCGGATCAGGGTTTCGATGTTCGTCATCACCTCTCCACCGTCACCAGGTTCNAAGTTTTCCCTCTCTTAAACCTCTCGCTGTCGCCTTTTAACTCCTTAAATTCACCACTCGCAAATAGACCGACAANATCAGGGTTTCGATGTTCGTCATCACCTCTCCACCGTCACCAGGTTCTTTCTCAATCCTTCGTATTGCTTGCTTCCCGAGTAATTTTGAATCAAAGAACAACACTTTATCATCTGGGTCTAAATTTGTTTGACCTAATTTGTCAAGATTGCTGTCGGTTTGCCTGACAACATTGACAACGTTTTTGTCAGAAATTTGTGTAGTTTTCTTTAGTGAGTTCTAATTTGTGTTTGTGGGGATTTTGAAATTGGTGTACAGATACTCAGTATCGAAAGATGTTACCCAGAATTTGATTGAAGGATCCAATGTCCCCAGTGAGTGTACACCTATCCACCTTAACCTTGTGGTAAGCTTACTTTACTAGAGGATTCATTATTTTTGTGATGGAAAACCCAATATGAGGTAGAATGAAACTGAAATTGGTGGTCTTTTAACATTGTTAGGCTAGGCATGGAACTCGTTCTCCGACCAAGAAACGGTTGCGGGAACTGGAGAATTTGGCTGGTAGGTTAAAGGAACTGGTAAAAGATGCAGAAGCTAGAAAATCGTCTTTAGACAAAGTTCCTGGATGGTTAGGACAATGGAAATCTCCTTGGGAAGGAAAAGTGAAAGGCGGGGAGCTGATCAGGCAAGGGGAAGACGAGTTGTACCATCTGGGAATCCGAGTTAGGGAACGGTTTCCTAGTTTGTTTGAAGATGATTACCACCCTGATGTCTATACAATAAGAGCTACGCAGGTTGGTTGCCCTTTATGTGAATACCCGAATGTCGTTGCAAATATTGGTGGAGGACATTCCTGACTTGTTTAAATCTCTTGGGTAGATTCCTCGGGCATCTGCAAGTGCTGTAGCATTTGGAATGGGGTTGTTCAGGGAGAAAGGAAATCTGGGACCAGGCCGTAATAGAGCATTCGCTGTCACAAGTGAAAACCGTGCTAGTGATACAAAGCTTAGATTTTTTGAATGTTGTCAGAACTACAAGGTACAATCATGATTGAATCAATCTAAGTTTTTTTTTTTTATTGTATGGTTCATCCTCAATATACTTATTCTGAGTTTTTCTTTTTCTTTACATGTCTTTGATTGCAGAGCTATAGAAAAGCTAAGGAACCTGCTGTGGATAAGCTCAAGGAACCTGTTTTGAATAAGATTACAGCTTCAGTTGCAAAGAGATATGGTCTAAATTTCACTAAAAAGGACGTTTCTTCTCTCTGGTTTCTTTGCAAGCAGGTGTTTCATTCTTCTTTCTCGTTTTAAATTTTCTGAAGGTTTATACACTCCTTTCCTGGAGGCTAGCACACCTATGTCACGTCATGAATCAATTATAACACTAATGTTGTTCTGTAAATTTCAGGAAGCATCATTGCTTAATGTAACAAATCAAAGTTGTGAACTTTTCACGCCATCAGAGGTACGTTCAAGTTGCCAGTTCATTCTATCTGTCTTTGGATCTTTTTACATGTGCTTTAGATATATTTTTCGGCTCATGGATTTTATGCTGTAACACAATCATCTGTAGGTTGCTTTGCTGGAATGGACAGATGACCTGGAAGTGTTTCTCCTCAAAGGATATGGCAATTCCTTGAACTACAAAATGGGAGTTCCGTTGCTAGAAGATGTTTTGAATTCAATGGAAGAAGCTATCAAGGCCCGGGAAGGTAATCTCAAACTTGAAACCAAGAATATATGAACGATTTGCCTGCCAATTTAGTCATCAGATCTAAGTATTTGTTCTATTTAATTACCCTGCAGAAAAGCTGCCGCCTGGAAGTTACGAAAAAGCGAGGCTTAGGTTTGCACATGCCGAAACAATAGTTCCCTTTTCTTGTCTTCTTGGGCTTTTCCTTCATGGATCTGGTTAGTCTATCACATCTGATATTCCTACGCTTGTGCCTGTTGTGAAACATGTAATTCTACTCAGTGCTTCTTATTCTTTTACAATGGTTGAAATGTTTCACAGAGTTTGAGAAAATACAGAAGGAACAACCATTGGAACTCCCTCCACAACCTCCTAAAACCAGAGATTTTAAAGGCAGCACCATGGCTCCTTTTGGTGGGAACAACATTCTTGTCCTCTACAGTTGTCCCGTAGATTCCTCTCCCAAATACTTCGTTCAGGTTCTGCACAACGAGCATCCTATTGCACTTCCAGTAAGTTTCATCTATCTCATAAACCCAAACTCAGTTTCAGCTCTATTGTAGTGGACAGTGGCCAAACAGAAATGTAGACATAACTTCCACAATTTTGAGAAATGAATTAACTCACTTTTCCGTTTATCTTCTATTTCCTAATGTCTCCATACAAATTTCAGGGTTGTGACGGAAAAGATTTCTGTTCTCTTGAAGATTTCAAGGTATTTTGCATCTTTCCCTCTGAAGTTTTCCTACAAATATATACATTTTCTTTTGTAAAACCTATACAGGCATGAATCTCAATTGTCCTTTTGTTTTTACAGGCCAAAGTGGTAACCCCTCATCTAAAGCATGCTTTTGACAATCTCTGCAATGCTAATCGAGATGACCCGAAACAGAAGCCTGCATCAAGTAAGTTATCAATACTGTTCGGTTGGCTGTTTGGGTCGAGCCAGGATACCGAGCTCTAGTTTACTTCACAGCTCTTCTTTCTGCCTGAGTACAGTTTGAACCTGAAATCACGTAGAGCAATGTTGTCTGTTTTTTGTCGCCTTGCCACAGTTTTTAGTTAGTTCCATCCGGTAATCCGAAATGTTTCAATTTTGATCTTTGAATCTATTTCCATACTGGCTTGGTAGAAACTAAAAGCCTTAAATTTACAAATGTAGTACATCAATCCGAGTAAGGACTTGTAATCTTTACTCTATGTTTGGTTCCAATCCCTCTTGAACTAAGATTGGAGTTTAACTTTTAATATAAAGTACCAATCGAGAAAAGAATGTGCATTTCTTATCTGTATATTAATCACCAATTTTATATGAGAAAACTGTAAACAGCTCTATGATCTTGTAAGATAATTGATGGAATCAGGACATTCTAGACGAATATAATCATACATGAGTCCTTGAAAAGGGCTCGTGGCGAGGGGTTGAGTTAGATATATGGTGTTGTTTCCCAGGCGAAGAGAAGAATCAGGCACATTCACATTGTACAACCAATATAGTCCATGAATACCATGCCTTGCAATTGTATTATCCTTTCCTATTTGCTCGGTCGTGAACAATGGAGGATTTGCAGAAGGATCGTTGACCCGAACCTGCAAAAAGATTACCAAAGAAACAAATGAATATTTTCACACTTCTCATAGAGAAAAAAAGAGTGTCAATGCAACTTCAGATTTGCACCTGCAGTTCTGCTACATTTGATGTAGCTAGAGCAATTCGCAATGTGAAGTTTCCGGTTAACTTTTTCATTTTATCGTCGAACTGAAACCTGATCTGCCATGTTGTACCGTTATATCCTCCATTTGCTTGCTTCCTACAAATCCATTGTTTTATACTTTAACAAAGTTTCGTAGTGTTTTGAATTTGAAATAGTAACAAACTAACCTTGTAACTTGCATGAAGAACCATTTCTTAGAATGATCATCAACATCAGCATTGTAGACCATATCTTCGTCGGGGTACAGTTCTGAATACCGTTCCCACAATCCGTATTGTCGGTATTTATCAGAACGGTTTGAGTAAAGTTTGTTTACAAAGGTTGGATTAGGGTCAGGAATGTAGAACTCTGCAGCGGTTCGGTCTGGCACACCGATTTCCCATATAGTTGAACCGTCTCTAGGAGGTTCATACACCAAGTCCCCTAGGTTAGTCTTTGAGCCTGTTTCCAGTGTTACACTCTTTGTCAGAATGATGTACATGTATACAAGAGAGTCGTTGTGGTAATACAAGTATTCAAACCTGGAGAAATATCAAATACGGTGTCGTTGTGGTAATCACCGATGAATCCAGGAGCAAAGGCATAGAGATTATAACGACCACTTCTCACATTATTGATAGAAAAAGATCCGTTTTCGTCTGCTTTTGACCAGAACTGATAACCCTGTTAATGTAATTAAGACAAAAACTTATCACTAATCGAATTAATGTTAATTAAAAAGAAGGAGAATGAGTATATGAATAGAGTTAAAATTACTTTGTATTCTCTTTGCCATGAGCCAACATCTCCTGGTGCAGCCAATCCCACGTAGGAACCATTTGCAGGTATATCCTCACTACGTATGAATCTGTTAGGAAAAAAAAACTATCACTTAGGAATCTGTTACGTCATAAACGAGGTAGTTTCAAGGGATAAATGAAGCAACTAGTGTACCTGTCTCTTACGAGTAATCTACCTCTAACAGATCCTCTTTGGTCAGATGCAGGAAAATCATCTGAAGCTGTGAAGCTATAAGGCCACTTCTCTTCTTCAATCTTTGTCTGAAACAACAACCAAACCTATTATTCAGCTCTTTTGTTCTTACATATGCACATGAATATGTGTGTGGTAGATGTATGACTGACCTGGTTCTTGGCTTCATGCCAGAGCAAGAGAGGATCAACTCCTTTAGGAAAAGAGTTGAGATAAATAAAGACTGGTCCAAATACTTTCTTCCATGCTTCGCCTTGTTTAAAGGTCATGATTAAATCTGCTCCAACATAGTGAGTGCTGTGAAATATCTGTTCCATTTCACACGTATAACTTATCATTCATCTTCCATCCAAATTATGAATCGATTTATGGTGAAACCAAATGCTCACAGCGAGGTTGGTTGGACCGACATGGGAGCCTAGGAATTGCTTGAGAGGTCCAGCAGATCGGAACTCGTTGCTTGGAGTGATTTGCCAGAATCCAACTGAATCATTTGTGCTTATCCATCCATGTACTTTTATGTCTTTACTCTCCATTGAGTACTCATACTTGTCATCAACCTATAAGACAAAAACACTTTAATCCTCTGTTTCCTCTGTTTTCAAGCTGTAAATGGATGGCTTAGATGTTTTCTAGTAATAGTTTTAATTTATACCTCTCCTTTGAACTCAGGTTCGATAGGGTCGAGAAGTTGAACCGCCTCGGGATAAGCAAGAGGCTGACCTCGAGGAGGGATTCGATCATCTGGCAAAGGCATGTACCTCTGCCTGTCATCTGAAATCGCCATGTAATGAAACTTGTCCTTGTTTAGCTTAATAGCTAATCGGATATTATCGAGTTCAACAGCAGGCCATCCTTGTAACCGCTCGAAGATGGCATAAGTGTAGAACCCCGACGAGTTTCGCAACATTACAAACCTGAATATCAACTCAAATCCCATCAATATAGACAGATTCCAAGTTAGATATATACAGATGTTGACATTGTGACTAGTTAGTTACCTCTTGTCTATATTCACTGGAACAGCCGTGGTTGAAGATGTATTCCATGTCCTTGAAAACGATAGCTCTATCAGTTCATCGTTCTGCGTCTTCACTTCCATCTTTGTTGCTTCAATCCTGCAGTAAAGTAATCCAACTAAGTGTCATTTCACATTTGCGCAATAATAATTATATTGGTATGATTAAAATGTAAGACAATCATTTACCGGTCTAATGTGCCTTTGGTCTTTTTGGTTTTTTTTCCAGGAAAGTTCCACACTAAGTCCCAGTAACTGAAGAAATCAGACCAGTTAGAGTTTATACACTCGCATCAGAGCAGCTAGATACATATACATATATAGAGTTACCCTCTATCATCTTCTTTGCTGTCATACGCTAGCACATTTTCGATACCGTTATACTGGATCCCGGTGACAAATCCCTCAGGATTTGACAAAGTTAATTGAAAAATTCCATTGTCCATTACCACCTGTAATCATCATCACAGTTTAGGGTTAAGGAAAAGATCCACGTGGCTTGTACATCAAGAAAGCAACAAACTAAGAGCGTAACGGGTTTGTTATCTATTAAAAGATGTGTCTTTACAGTAAAGGTAATTTATAAGAATCTTGATTAGTTAAAAGAAAAACGTAAAGAGACTACGTACATGTCGATCTTGGTAATGTAACTGCAAGACTTGTGTTGATTCTGGCTGAGGAGTTTGATTTTGGGAGATTGCAATTTCAAACGAAGACATGAACATGATCAAAGCAATAATCCATCCTCTCTGTTTCAAGAAGTGTCTCCGGTAATCTATTATTTTTCACCAAACATGCATACCATCACTTTTGTTAGGAAGTAGGTTCTTATCATGTATATAGGTTAAATATTTATAAATAATCTAACTAAAAGAAATCGTAATTATGTTTTCTTCTGTGATGCGTACCTTTGGTCGTCACGAGCTTGAACACATGTGAAGAGAACAGAAACATGATTAAATCAGCGTATTTGTCTTGGAGCTTTCTCGAAATCTGTACACAAACGTAATAAGACAAACGAAGTTGTACAGACGAGGCAAGTAAGAAAGAAAGAAAGAAAGAAAGAAGAGTCGTTGTTAATAGATTATGACACAATAAAATCACTATATAGGTTTTCTTCTAATAAGAATCCATTACTCACACAAAAACTTTGAAGTGGGGACAAATGACAAGAGACAAAAAGTAAAACATACGAACATGTGAACTAATAAAAAAGAACATAGAAAAAAAAGGAAAACAAAAAAAAGAGAGAAGTAAGTTTAATGGACTAGGCAACATCAAAAGTTTTCTTCTGCTATAAACAAAGAATTCCTTTTTTCATATTACTGTATGACCCAGACTTTATTGGCGTCTTGTAAAATTCATTAAAATACGAATAGAAAATGAACAAATTGTTCCATCAAAAATATTACAATTCCAATCCCATGCAGAGGCATGAACCAAAATTCGTAAAAAATGATTAATTCAGACTCAAAAAGTATGATTTTGAACATGGTGGTATACATACTTATTAATGCAATAGTTGTATCACGTGCTACGATTCGTATAAAGCAACCACCCCCAATAATAATACATCTTGTCTTTTCTTTTCTTTTCCCCAACAAATACTTAGCCTACTCGGAAGATTTCTAAGGAAAATGTACCTAACCACACATCCGATTTACCTGAAAGTGGTTCGGTTGTTGACAGTGACACCACTTCATAATTAATTGTATTCGATCTGTAGCTTTTGTTGTAGATGTATAAATATGCAAAAATGCACACGAACAAGATATAGGGAATATAACGAATGCTGATGCTTGAAGCAAAAGTTGTATGCGGCTGCTTGGGTGGTTGATTGGAGTTAGGGAAAACACAAACATTCATATAAAAACATATACATATCGAAGAAATATATAAAGACTTTTTTAACAGGTTGTTCACCAAATGCTTACCCAAATAATTTCCAACGAACACTATTCATGGGTTTAATTTCTCACATTATTTAGCAGAAAAAGTCATTTTCGATGAAATTAATCAAACAGATGAGTAAACTACATCCCTATATTCTTCATATGTCTTTTATGTATACCAAGAACGAACCATAATGTCACTAACCTTTCAAGTTGACCTGGAGTCTGAAATTTTGACAATACAGCGAGGAAAAAATTATTGTTTTCAAAAACACAACATTGAGATGATTCTTAATAGAAGAGAAACGAATTTTATAATTTGGTTGCAAAACAGTCAACTAATAATAAAGTTTAGTAGTTAATTTATTTAGATCTCATTTCAACCCTCGAGATAATCTTCCATTTAAAAAGATTTATTAATTTGTCAAAGGAAAAAAGACTTGATCAAAAGGATAGATTGAGCACCATTCTAAGAAATTTTTAAAACTGGAAAGTCAAGATTCATGTGTCTTAATTACATTTTGTGATGTTACCATCAGATATTATGTATGTATCTGATTTCTCCTAATTTTTTCCCTTTCTATAAGATTATTTGCAAGATTGAATAACAGTCAAAATCCTTTTTTTGAGTAATCAAAAAAGTACTAAAAGAAAAATATTTCATACCATTTATGTCACTATAATTCATTTCTAAGATAAATATATCAAAAGACTTTACATAGCCTAAATAATTTAATGTTCATTATTTACTGGTTTATTTTAGAACCTTCTTTTTTCACTTGTATCTGTGAAATATATATTTTTTCATCCATCTTTCCTTTATTGATTGAATTAGGCAACTAACAAACAATTTAAATCAAATTTGGTTATACTTACTGAAAGAGTGAGATCGAAATTAGATAGGGGAGCTTTAAATAGGATGTAAAGGGTAGAATCGAAATTAAATAAACCACGTGATGAGATCGAGCGGTTGAAAAGAAAGTAGTCGTCTGCATGCACAAGATCTCAACCATTCAATTAAAACAACAAATATCTGCAGCGCAAGAGCTAAGCCCTAATCTTTTCTTTTATTTTCTTCTTCTTCTTCTTCTCTCGATCTCCATTGAAACAATGCGCAGAAAATTCAGAGGTAAGATTTGAATCTCTTGGTCGAAATTGGTTGCCTTTATCTGGATAAGAAGATTTCATCTGTCATGCTAACCGATCGATCGAATCGAACTTTTTTTTTGTTTTTTTTTTCAGTTTCGTAATTGAATTTTTGCTTAAACTTCGCAGATGGTGAAGTACGCGTCTTCTGGGATGTGAATGATTTCCCAGTCCCTAAGGGTCGCAAGATTCGTGACATTATTGATTCTGTTCTTACGAGAGGGGGTTATAAAGGTGAGGTGTCAATCACGGCTTATGGTGCGGATCCTGAAGACAATCCTCTGGAGAATGGAATCAAATTCGTACACAGAAGTAAGTTTTCTCTTTTTACTCAGAACATATGCTTATATTGTATTAAGATTTTGTATGTGTCTAAAGATGAATGATGATATATTTTTCCAGGGGATAAATATTGGAGGCTTAATAAGATATTAGTAGACTTTGCTTTGGCCGCAGCGGACAATCATGAGCCCCATCTTGTACCATTATCTTTGATGGTAGTCGCGGAAAACCTCAAGAAAGATACCGAGTTCGTCCATCTTCTACGAAACGTGAATTCTATAAAGTTCAATGTCTTATTAGTAATCCCTGATGTGTGCCACCCAGAAGAAGTGCAACTTCCTTTAGTTAACTTAGCTTGGCATTGGACAGACCTACGTACTAAAGGGAGAAGATCCTATGCCCGAAACCGAATTACTCGCCCTATTAGATCGAGGGAAACAAGAGTTTTTCTGGTGATTGTGATGATAGGTACGATGATGATATGGTGATGCTGGGCTCCATATCTAAAATAATGTCGTTTTATCAAAATGATCGATACTTTTGATTTTGAAAAGGCTCTGGTGGTTTTTGTGTTTGAAATTTCATGTTATCTTTCTTCCCAACCATATAACCCATTTGAAAAATAATGTCAGTCTATCTTAACACCCTTCTATTAATTATCATCACACACTATATCAAAACCGGAAACACTTTTATCTAGTGTGTGATGATAATAGAAGGGTGTTAAGATAGACTGACTAACCAAGCTGGTCTAATTCACAGTTTCTATTTTTGTTGTGATATGGCTTAGTTTCAGATGGTTAGTCTAGTTTTGTTGTATAGTTAAGGTTATATTTGTATTATTTCAAACAAATTAAACTTAATTATAACCAATGATGGATGAGACATAGAACAATTAAGTAATTAGTAGAAAATAGATGAGAAATAGAAGAATAAGAAATTGTTAAGCATGTGACCTCAACGTGACTAACAAACAAATTAAACTTAATTATTCACAGAGAATAAGAAGATAGTTGATTGTTTTGTTGATCTTTTTCGATCGATTACTTTTACAAGACCAGAGAACCTAAAATACACACAAACACAAGACAATGCAAAAAAAGGTACTTGAACATGATTAAGAAGACTTGAGCTTCTGATCTTCTTCTCCATTATTCAGGCCCAATAAGGCCCAAAAGGTTATGTGTTGTCATTGGAAATAAACAAACTAGCCTCAGCCACTTGGCTGTGTATATGATTGTAAGTAAGGGGTAGAATCGTAATTTAGCAAAACACTTGATGATAATCTTAACCCTAAAATTTTCAATCTTTTTTTTCTTTTCTTTTTCTTGTAAGTTTCTCAATGTCTCCTCCGGTAGAGATAGAAAGCATGCTGGACACACCACTATACAACGGTAAGATAACTATTATCTCTTCGATCCAAATTGATCGCAATCGATCGTAATCTTATTGTTTAATACGTTCGCAGCTGCTAACACACGCGTCTTCTGGGACGTCGATGATTTCCCAATCCCTGAGAATGGCGATTTGTGTGCTTTTCGTTGCAAAGTCAGACGAGCTCTTGAGATGGAGGGTTATTATGGTTCCCACCTGACAATATTTGCTTATGTTAGCGACGACAAAGCTCTGGTAGACAAGGAGAGGAGGCAATTTGTCATGGCCGAGATCCCGCTCATGTGCGTAAATGTTGAAAAACAGTCGAGACTCTCTAAGATGATACTTGAAATGCTTGCGTGGGCATTCGAGAATCCTAACCCTAATAAAGCAATTTTACTCATAGTTGCAAAAGACATCCCAGAGGGAGACACGGAGTTTGGCCGTGTTCTTGGAATACTGGCAGAAAGAGGTTACCATGTTTTCTGTACAGTGCCTGATGACTTCCCGCAAGGACAACTGCCACCAGCTGGTCCTGCAGAGTTGACATGGCGTTGGACAGAGCTGTTTGATGGCAAGTACTCTATCGAAGCTGCTTTTGATTCGGATTACGAAAGTGATAATGATGCGGATTGTCCTCTTCAGGAGAAACGTACGAAGACAAGTACTGAATGAAGCTGGTGGTTCTCACAAGTAGTAGCTTAGCTTTCTCTGCGTTTTAAAATAATGCTTGGGTTTTGTGCATTGAGAAAGGCAGGCAACTGATATATATATATATTTAATAATTATTACTAGTTGAAGAAAATATAGACTGCATAACACACCTAAATTAATTCCAATTGCGTATCAAAACCCGATTGAAACACCGATCGAATCTTGGAGTTTGCGGTGCGTAAATAATAGAAGTTGCTTCACATAAAATAAGAGAAGTCGTTGTTCAGGGGGTGTAAAAATCACAAAAATTGTTGTACTTTGAGAAAATAGGACTTAATTACATAGAAAAAAATTTTGTAAATTTTTTTGGGCCTTAAAATACATTACTTTTTATACTAATTAAACATGGTCCCAGTGCAAATGCACATGTTGCACCATGCTATCACCGGCCAACATCTATACCCTAATTTTCTTCTACTTTCTCCTCTCGATCTCCGTTGAAAAAATGTCCAGAGAAGAATTGGCCAGTAAGATCTGAATCTCTTGCTCGAACTTGTTTTTTCACTATTTGGATTAGATTTCATATGCCATGCTAAACTATCTAGCTAAGCCGATCGATCGCATCAAACTGTTTTTTTTGTTTCTTCAGTTTCGTAATTGTTTATGCATGTGTCCGTCACAGATGGTGAAATACACGTTTTCTGGGATGTGAATGATTTCCCAGTCCCTGAGAATCGCAGTATACGTGAAATTATTGACTATCTTCTTAGGAGATACGGTTATAAAGGTGACGTGTCAATCACGGCTTATGGTGAGAAGGATCCTGAAGACAATCCTCAGGAGAGTGGAGTCGACTTCGTAGCCAAAAGTGAGTTTTTCCTTTTACTCAACAACATATGCTTATATTAAGATATTGTATGTTTGTTACAATCTAAGATGAATGATGATATATATGTATTAGGAGTGCAATAGTTGAGCCGGTTTGGTTATTTAATTGTAATTAGTTTATTGGTTTAACTAATTCCGGTTTACTGTAATTTGATGTATATAACACATCTTATAAAGTTTCTTACGATTCAATACAGAGAAAATCATTTCACAAAAGCTCTTTGCTCTCAAACTCTATTATGGTATCAGAGCAATTCTTCCGCAATTCTCTGTGATTTCACCATCTTCTTCTTCAAATTCTCCGTAATCTTGTCGGCGAAACGCTTTTATCATCATCGGATCTTCTTCCGTTCTTTTGATTTTTGCGAAAATGGTGAAGAAAGGGGAAAAATTGAGAAATCGAAGTGAAACACCTGAGATTGAAGCATTTGCTGCGAGGATCTCTCGCGGATCAGTTGTAATTGAAGATCCATAGATGGAAATGGCAAAACAACAACGTTCTCTTCGATCCGATGGATATGGAGGTCATGGATCTATGTCGAGGTCTTCCGAAGCCTCTGATAGTCCGTTATGTCTTCAATCCTCCGATCATCCATGTTTGATGATTGTTGCTCATACTCTAGATGGAACGAACTACAATAGCTGGGCTATAGCAATGAGGATTAGTCTAGATGCTAAGAATAAACTTAGTTTTATTGATGGATCCTTACCTAGACTAAGCGAGAGTGATTATAATTTCAAAATCTGGAGTAGATGCAATAGTATGGTGAAATCATGGATTCTTAATGTTGTGAGTAAGGAGATATATGACAGTATTCTCTACTATCAAGATGCTGTTGAGATGTGGAAAAATTTGTTTACAAGGGTCAAAGAAAACAATCTACCAAGGAGGTATCAGCTAGAACAAGTAGTGATGACTCTAAGACAAGGTCAACTTGATTTATCCAGCTACTTCACGAAGAAGAAGACGTTGTGGGAACAGTTGGCTAACACAAAGTCCAGGACGGTGAAGAGATGTGATTGTGATCAGGTCAAAGAGTTGCTTGAAGAAGCTGAAACTAGTCGAATCATACAGTTTCTCATGGGATTGAATGACGATTTCAACAATATCAGGAGTCAGATATTGAACATGAAGCCTCGACCAAGATTGAATGAGATCTACAATATATTGGATCAAGATGAGAGTCAGAGAGTAGTGGGTGTGTCTTCTAGACCAACCTCAAATCATGTTGTTTTTCCAGTCTCAAGCTGTGATCCCGGATCAGAATTCGATTTTGCTAGCTCAAGGAAATTTTCAGAAACCAAAGTGTTCCCATTGTTCTCCCATTGGACATGTTGCAGATAAGTGTTATAAACTACATGGTTAACCTCCTGGTCATCCAAGGGCGAAGAAGAACAACTATATGGGGAGCACAAATCTTGCTAGTGCTGGTCAGATAGAGGAGAGTAAGGATCAACCTAAGGAGAATATCAACGATGATATGTCAAAAGAACAGCTCCAACAGATGATCTCTTATTTGAGTACTAAGCTTCAGTCTTCAAGCATCACTTCATGCCCTGAGAAAGCCATAGCTTCGACTTCTACTCCCGTACCAACTATCTCATAGATATCTGGTACATTTCTCTCTTTATATGATTTGACTTTCTATGACATGTTAACTTCCTCTATACCTCATGAAACTGAGTTGTCTTTTAGAGCTTGGGTTATAGATTCAGGGGCTAGTCATCATGTCACTCATGAGAACACTTGAGATAGAACCTTTGTTAGATTACCTAATGGTCAAACAGTTAAGATAGATGGTACTGGCTACATTCAACTTACGGATTCATTGTCTCTTCATAATGTGCTGCATACACCTGAGTTTAAATTCAATTTGTTGAGTGTCAGTGTTATAACTAAATATCTGAATTCTAAAGTAAGCTTTACTTCCGATGAATGCATGATACATGCTCTTACTCAGGACCTAATGATTGGGAAAGGTAGTCAAGTCGCGAACCTTTATATCTTGAGTCAGGATAAATCTCTGGTTAATATGTCTTGTTCTGCATTTCAAGGTAAGTCAGTTTGCTATATTTCTACGAATAACTCTGATGTATGGCACAAAAGATTAGGACATCCGTCTATAGCTAAAATAGAAACTCTATCTGAAATTCTGTTGTTACCAAAGTCTAAGATAAATAAAAATAAAAGTTATTGTCATGTTTGTCATTTGGCTAAGCAAAAACATTTACCTTTTAAATCATGGGGTCCTTTTGGCTAAGCAAAAACCTTTTGAATTGATTCACATAGATACATGGGGTCCTTTTTCGGTTTCGACTGTTGATAGTTATCGTTATTTTTTAACCATTGTTGATGATTTTAGCCGTGCTACTTGGCTTTATATGTTAAAACAAAAGTCTGATGTCTTGCATGTTTTTCCTGGTTTTTTTAAATTGGTTGAAACTCAATATAATTCTAAAGTTTGTTCTGTAAGGTCTGATAATGCTCATGAATTGAAATTTAATGATTTGTATTTGAAAAATGGAATTAAAGTTTTTCATTCATGTCCTGAAACACCTGAACAAAACTCTGTAGTAGAAAGAAAGCATCAGCATTTGTTGAATGTAGCTAGAGCCTTTATTTTTCAATCAGGAGTTCCTATAGAGTATTGGGGTGATTGTGTTCTTACAGCTGTCTTTCTTATTAATAGATTACCTTCACCATTTATAGACAATAAAACACCTTTTGAGCGATTAACCTCCACTACTCCAGATTACAATAGTCTTAAGGCTTTCGGTTGTCTTTGTTATTGTTCTACATCTCCCAAATCTAGAACTAAGTTTGATCCTAGAGCTAAAGCTTGTATATTTTTAGGTTATCCCTCAGGTTTCAAAGGTTACAAGCTATTAGATATAGTAACATACTCAGTTTCAATTTCTAGACATGTCATTTTCTATGAGGATATCTTTCCTTTTGCATCATCCAATATATCGGATGATGTAATGAATTTCTTTCCTCATATTACTCTCCCTGCACAAATCACAGATGATCAATTGCCTTTAGTGCAAACATCTTCTGATGGTCCTCATCATCATCCATGGTTTCTGTTCCTTCTGAACCTAAACCAACTCGGCAGAGAAAACTGTCTTCCCATTTGCAGGATTTTCATTGTTATAATAATAACACTCTTACTATACGTACACCCCAAAAGACTTCTCCTTATCCCCTTGAAAACTATATTTCTTATTCATATCTATCTCAGCCCTTCTGTGCTTTTATTGATATCATTACAAAGTCAAAAATCCCATCTCGATATTCAGAAGCTAGGCTGGACAAGGTATGAGTTGATGCAGTTGAAAAGGAGATTGGTGCTTTTATAAGAACTGAAACTTGGACTGTTGGTGATTTACCTCCTGGTAAGGTTTCGGTGGGTTGTAAGTGGGTGTTTACGATAAAATATCATGCAGATGGAAGTGTAGAAAGATACAAGGAAAGACTGGTGGCTAAAGGATACACTCAACGAGAGGGAATTGATTTCACAGATACTTTTTCTCGAGTTGCAAAGATGGCAACAGTTAAAATGGTTCTTTCCCTCGCACCTAAGATGCAATGGTTTTTACACCAATTGGATATTTCTAATGCATTCTTAAATGGTGACCTCGATGAGGAGATATATATGAAGTTGCCACCAGGTTATGCAGAGATTCTTGGAATTACAGTTTCACCAAATGTTGTGTGCAAGCTTCACAAATCCATTTATGGACTCAAGCAGGCATCACGACAATGGTTTCTCAAATTCAAGTCAACCTTATTGAGTTTCGGCTTTGAAGCTTGTCACTCTCTTTGCGAAAGGTACTTCGACTGCCTTTGTAGTAGTGGTGGTCTATGTAGACGATATTATGATCGCAAGTACTAATCCTAAAGCTGCTTGCCTCTTGAGAGATCAATTGAGTTCTGTGTTTCAGTTGAGGGATCTTGGCACCCCTAAGTTCTTTCTTGGCATTGAAATTGCTAGAAATGACGATGGAATATCTCTGACTCAGAGGAAGTATGTTGTCGATTTGTTGGAAGGAGCAGGTTTCTCAGACTGTAAACCATCTCCTATACCGATGAAACCAGATGTGCAGATGACGGCAACAGGATGGGGTAGACGTCCTAATAGTAAGAAGCCTCTTAAGCAACTCTCGGAGGTTGACACGGCTCTCCTTCCCGATACCAAACAGTATAGACGGTTAATTGGGAAGTTACAATATCTGACAATTACACGTCCAGATATTTCTTTTGTCGTAGGGAAGTTGTCTCAATACTCATCAGCACCACGGAAATTTCATCTGCAGGCTGTTCATAAAATCTTGCGTTATTTGAAAGGTACCATTGGTCAAGGTCTGTTTTACGGCAAAGATGCAGACTTTTCCGTTCGTGGTTTTACTGATGCTGATTGGGGAGCTTGTCTTGATAGTCGACGGTCAGTAAGTGGTTTTGCAATCTTCATTGGTCAGTCTTTTGTTTCATGGCGATCCAAGAAGCAACAGATGGTGTCCATGAGTTCTGCAGATTCGGAATACAGAGCCATGAGTATAGCTACGAAAGAGCTCATTTGGTATCCTTATGTTCTGAAGGCATTAAGAGTTCCTTTCACTCTTCCTGTCTATCTGTATTGTGACAACACCGCAACTATCTACATAGCTAGTAACTATGTCTATCATGAAAGGATGAAGCATATCGAGTTCGCCTGTCACAAGGTTCGTGAAGCTATAGATAATGGCATTGTGAAGACAATGTTTGTTAGAACTGATAATGAATTAGCTGATATTCTCACGAAGGCGCTTCATCCAGCTCCTTTCCAAGCTAATCTACGCAATAGGGCTGGGCAAAATAACCGATAACCAAATAACCGACCGAAACCGAACCGAAAAAAACTAAACCGAACCGAACCGAAATTCTTCAAATACCCGAATGGTTAGTAAAAATCTATATCCAAACTAACCGAAACCGAACCGAACCGAACCGACAATTAAATGGTTAACCGAAATATCCGAAAACCTAGAAGATATCAAATATTATATACTTAATATTATGCAAAACTATAAAATAAACTTAAAATATAAATTATTTCTAGATTCAAAACAATTAAATATTTTAAATAATCAATATATGTAAATGTTATTATTTTGAATTTACAAAGTTAAATACTATTTTGTAAAATTGAATCCATATTTTTCCCTTTTTTGTATTTTTGTTATTGTATATTTGGTTAATTTTGGTTATATTCGGTTAGTTTTGGTTATATTTGGTTTATTTGGTTAATGTTAATATAATTTATGTTAGTTATGGTTATTTATTTAAATAACCAAACCGAAACCGAACCGAAAGAAACCGAACCGAACCGAACCGAAATTTCAAAAATATCCAAATGGTTACTATATTACTATATCCAAAATAACCGAAACCGAATACAACCGAACCGAAACCGAATGGTTAACCGAATGCCCAGGCCTAGTACGCAAGATGGGAGTTCTCAACATCTACTCGCCTCCATCTTGAGGGGGGGTATTAGGAGTGCAATAGTTGAGCCGGTTTGGTTATTTAATTGTAATTAGTTTATTGGTTTAACTAATTCCGGTTTACTGTAATCTGATGTATATAACACATCTTGTAAAGTTTGTTACGATTCAATACAGAGAAAATCATTTCACAAAAGCTCTTTGCTCTCAAACTCTATTAATATGTGCATTTTTTTTTCCAGGGGATAAATTTAGGATTAGATTTCATTTGCCATGCTAAACTAGCTAGCTAAGCCGAACGATCGCATCAAACTTTTTTTTTTGTTTCTTCAGTTTCGTAATTGTTTATGCATGTGTCCGTCGCAGATGGTGGAATACACGTTTTCTGGGATGTGAATGATTTCCCAGTCCCTGAAAATCGCAGTATACGTGAAATTATTGACTCTCTTCTTAGGAGATACGGTTATAAAGGTGACGTGTCAATCACGGCTTATGGTGAAAAGGATCCTGAAGAAAATCCTCTGGAGAGTGGAGTCGACTTCGTAGCCAAAAGTGAGTTTTTCCTTTTACTCAACAACATATGCTTATATAAAGATATTGTACGTTTGTTACAATCTAAGATGAATGGTGATATATATGTATTAGGAGTGCAATAGTTGAGCCGGTTTGGTTATTTAATTGTAATTAGTTTATTGGTTTAACTAATTCTGGTTTACTGTAATTTGATGTATATAACACATCTTGTAAAGTTTGTTACGATTCAATACAGAGAAAATCATTTCACAAAAGCTCTTTGCTCTCAAACTCTATTAATATGTGCATTTTTTTTTCCAGGGGATAAATTTAGGAGGCTTGATAGGATATTAGTAGACTTTGCTTTGGCCGCAGCGTTCAATCACGAGACCCATCGTGTACCATTAACTTTGATGGTAGTCGCAAAAAACATCAAGGAAGAGAATGAGTTCCACGGTCTTCTTCAAAGTGTGAATTCTGCAAATTACAATGTCTAGTTGGTTTTGCCTGATGTGTATGACCCAAAAGTAGTGTCACTTCCTGATGTTAACTTTGCTTGGCGTTGGACAAACCTACTAGAGGGAGGAGATCCTATTCCCAAACCCGATTTTTTCTCCCTATTAGATGAAGGAGGAAGACGACGACGGTTTGTTCGACGATGACAACGGCGACGGCGAGGGGTTGGGGTAGTCTACTAGCTAGCTGTGGCGACGCACGGCTCGATCTACAATCATGTTTTATCAAAATGATCGATACTTTTGATTTCAAAAGGGCTCTGGCTGGTTTTGTGTATGGAAATTTCATGTTGTCTGTTTTGTTTTGTGTTCCAACTGATCTTTCATGTTACGTTTGCTCTGTCCGGATCCTCGATTCTTGTTTTTATAATATGATTAATAATTTAAGAAAATATAACACTCTTCTTTGCAAATCAAATTCATGCTCACCTTTCATAATTTAAGAAAATATAACACTCTTCTTCGTTTAAAAGGTTTATTATACACCCATTACGTTAACCCTTTTGTTCACTTTCCTTTTCAACCAATCAAAATCTTTTATACATTATTTCATTTAAAAAATAAATCAAAATTATATTAAAAAGCAAAACAATTAAAGAAACAAAGTCTGTATACTTTTTAATTAAGGAAAGTTAAATATTGGTTTGATTTAGATTTTATAATTAGAACAAAATTATGTTTCGGTTTGGGTTTACAAATAAGGTGATTAGGGTTTAGTTTTTATAATTAAAACAAAATTATATGTCGGTTTGAGTTTACAAATGTTTAGATTTTATAATTAAAACGAAAATATAATTTCATTTGTAAACCCAAACCGACATATAATTTAATTATAATTATAAAATCTAAACCCTAACCATCTCATTCGTAAGGGTTTAGATTTTATAATTAAAACGAAATTATATATCGGTTTGAGTTTACAAATGAGATGGTTAGGGTTTAGATTCTACAATTAGAACGAAAACATATGTCGGTTTGGGTTTACGAATGAAATGGTTAGGGTTTAGATTTTATAATTAGAATTAAATTATATGTCGGTTTGGGTTTACAAATGAGAGGGTTAGGGTTTAGATTTCATAGTTATAATGAAATTATATATCGGTTTGGGTTTATAAAAAAGCGGTTTTAGTTTTTAATTTTATAATAATATATACAAATTTTGTTTTCTTATATTATAAAGAATTAAATGAATAGGTTCTTAAATGTATTATAACATGTCAGATTCTCATTGGTTAAAATAAGAATAAGTGAACAAAAGGGGTTTACCTTAGGAGAATTGTTACTTAAAGCATGTTCTTGGATCCTCGATTGTTATATTTATATAATATGATTGATTGAAGAAAATAGAACATTAATTCATGCTCACCAAAAAATTGGAGTTCGCGGTTTTGATCTAGTGTGTGATATTACTAGAAGGTGTTTAATTAGGTAGACTGACTAACCTAGCTGGTCTAATTAGAGTGTCTGATCTTGCAGAACTGGCAAAAAGAGGTCACCATGTTTTCTGTACAGTGCCTGATGACTTCCCACTAGGACAACTGCCACCTGCTACTCCTCCAGAGTTGACATGGCGTTGGACAGAGCTGTTTGCTGGCAAGTACACTATCGAAGCTGATTTTGATTCGGATTCCGAAAGTGATGATGCGGATTGTCCTCTTCAGGAGAAACGTCCGAAGACAAGTAGTGAATGAAGCTGGTGGTTCTTAAAAGTAGTAGCTTAGCTTTCTCTGCGTTTTAAAATAATACTTTGGTTTTGTGTATCTGAGTTAATTATTTTCACATTATCCTTGGGGCAACTGATATTTTTTTAATATAATTATTACTAGTTGAAGAAAATATAGACTGCATAACACACCTAAATTAATTCCAATTGCGTATCAAACCGATTGAAACACCGATCGAATCTTGGAGTTTTGCGGTGTGTAAATAATAGAAGTTGGTTCACATAGAATAAGAAGTTGTTCAGATAGAAGGTTTAAGTAGAGTAGATTTTCTTTGTTGCCTGAGGGTGGTTCATTCCTTTTGACCAAAACGCTAATCAATATAGCGCTAAATTCACAAGTGTCAAAATCATTTTCCAACAATTAACCTAAATTTCTAGACTTGGGTTAAAAGGGAAGTGGGCTTTTAATCTTGAACACTTCAACAAAATCATTAAAAATGAATAAGCTAAAGATTTTTAAACATTGCTAGAAAAAGATTCTATAGTTTTGTTGATTAGTTTTATAAAATCTTGTAAAGTAATTCAAACAATCTATGTGTTTTTGTGATACTTTATATGATTTTATTTTGTAAAGAAAGTGTGTAAAATCATGAATCATAATAATTAAATTCATTAACAATCCTAAATTCTTTTTTTTTAATTGAATAACACACAAATTTTATTGACTTTATAATTAAAAGTTTGAATCCAATAACCCAAATTTGTTAAGATTTTAAATGAATTTTTACAAATCATAAACTAATAACACTAATTTTTTTGGAGAATTTAACAAAATCTTGATCTAATAAGAACAAATTCTATTTACTATTTAAAATCTTGATCTATTCAAATCTCAAACCAATAACCATTTAAACAACATGTGTCAAAATCTTTAAAACTCATTCAATCTCAAACCAATAACCCCTTAAACAACAACCAACGGGTGTGACAACTACATAGGCTACAACTTTGGTCAACATCTACACCCTAATATTCTTCTACTTTCTCCTCCTCTCGATCTCCGTTGAAAGAATGGCCAGAGAAGAATTCGCCAGTAAGATCTGAATCTCTCTTGCTCGAAATTGTTTTTTTCACTATTTGGATTAGATTTCATCTGTCATGCTAAACTAGCTAAGCCGATCGGTCGCATCAAACTTTTTTTATTTTCTTGAGTTTCGTAATTGTTTATGCGTACGTGTGTCCGTCGCAGATGGTGAAATACACGTCTTCTGGGATGTGAATGATTTCCCAGTCCCTGAGAATCGCAGTATACGTGAAATTGTTGACTCTCTTCTTAGGAGATACGGTTATAAAGGTGAGGTGACAATCACGGCTTATGGTGAGAATTATCCTGAAGACGATCCACTCGAGAGTGGGATCACCTTTGTAGCGAAAAGTGAGTTTTTCCTTTTACTTTTACTCAAAAAAAAAAAAAACATATGGCTCCCTATATTTTAGTTTATATATTAAGATATTGTATGTTTGTGTTCTCTAGCTAGTACAAATCTAATAAGATGAATTGTGATATATATATGCATTTTTTTATTTTATTTTTTTTCTTATTTCCAAGGGGATAAATCTAGGAGGCTTCATAGGATATTAGTAGATTTTGCTTTGGTCGCATCGGACAATCACGAGCCCCATCGTATACCATTAACTTTGATGGTAGTCGCAAAAAACATCAAGGAAGAGAATGAGTTCCACGGTCTTCTTCAAAGTGTGAATGCTGCAAATTACAATGTCTTGTTGGTTTTGCCTGATGTGTACGACCCAAAAGAAGTGGCACTTCCTTATGTTAACTTTGCTTGGCGTTGGACAAGCCTAGTAGATGGAGGAGATCCTATTCCCAAACCCGATTTTTTCGCCCTATTAGATGAAGGAGGAAGACGAGTGATTTTATGCGCAAATTACAGTTCTGAAGATGAGGTGTACAATGAAGACGACAGCGACGGCGAGGGGTTCTAGTACCACTAGCTAGCTGTGGCGGCTCGATCTACAATCATGTTTTATCAAACTTTTGATTTCAAAAGGGCTGTGGCTAGTTATCTGTAGTTTTGTTTTGTGTTCCAACTCATCTTGCACTGTTTTAATTACGTTTACTCTGTCCGGATCCTCGATTCTTGTTTTATATAATATGATTAATTTTAAGAAAATATAACACTCTTTCTTCGCAAAATCAAATTCATGCTCACCAACATAACCACCTGTTTTGAATAAAGATTACAGCTTCAGTTGCAAAGAGATATGGTCTAAATTTCACTAAACAGAACGTTTCTTCTCTCTTGGTTCCTTTGCACTCCTTTCCTGAGGCATCATTGCTTAATGTAACTAATCCCAGTTGTGAACTTTTCACGCCATCAGAGGTACGTAATTCATTCTCTATGTCTTTGGAATCTTTTTCAATATTTTTGGGCTTATGGAATTTATTCTGTAGTACTTAGTTATCTGTAACACAATCATCTGTAGGTTGTTCTGCTGGAATGGACAGATGACTTGGAAGTGTTTACGGCAGTTCCTTGAGAAAATATAACACTCTTCTTTGCAAATCAAATTCATGCTCACCAAAATAACCTGGAGTAAACCTGCTGTGGATTAAAGCTCAAGGAACCTGTTTTGAATAAAGATTACAGCTTCAGTTGCAAAGAGATGTGGTCTATATTTCACTAAACAGGACGTTTCTTCTCTCTGGGTGCTTCATTCTTCTATCTCGTTTTAAAGGTTTATTATACACTCCTTTCCTGAGGCTAGCACACCTATGTGACGTCATGAATCGATCAGTTATATAACACTAACGTTGTTCTAAAAATTTCAGGAAGCATCATTGCTTAATGTAACTACTCAATGTTGTGAACTTTTCACGCCATCAGAGATATATGTTTATATAATATGATTAACTGAAGAAAATAGAACATTTTGCTTTCCAAATTAATTCATGGTCACCAAAAACTTGGAGTTGGCGGTTTTGATCTAGTGTGTGATAGTGTTGGAATTCTTAATTCTAACCTCTCATAGGTTAGATCTCTCTTCTCTATATCTCACTAGATTTGGTTTGTTTAGTCTAGTGACAAGAGAACCCTTTTCTTAAGCTTCTACATCGTTAATCTTGGATGATGTTATCTTACAACATTTCATCACCTTTATACTTAGTTTCATTCTTAACCTAATTACTATAACTAACCAACCAAACTTACTAACATTTGTAAGCCTAATACACTTACAGCCCAATAGCTTTATTACAAAACACAAGCCCAACTTCTCTCTTGTTGACTTGAATATTTTTTTCTTTGTGTCATTGACTCTTCTTCCTCCTTTGGTCTACTTCGCACGACAACTTCTTCTTCTTCTCCTCACTTGAAGCTTTCTTTGTTGTAGGATTTAATCAGAAGATTCAATCTCCAACAGATAGTACTATAAGGTGTTTAGGGAGACTGACTAACCTAGCTGGTCTAATTAGAGTGTCTGATTTTGTGATATACGATCTTATGGCTTAGTTTCAGATGGTTAAGAGCCTAGCTTGTTGACCATTCAAACAAACTTAATTAATCAATGATGGATGGACCACACACTTTTAAAACTAAAAAGGTTTATGTTGCCACTGGAAAAAAAATGTATATCGTTCATGCCTTTGCTTGTTCATCGTCGTCGTATGGTAAGTAATGTTTACCAAAGTTACTAAACAAGCCTCAGCTACTTTGGCTATGTGTATTGTAATAAGGGGTAGAATCGTGATTTAGTAAACCATAGATATAACCCTAAAATTTTCAATCTTTTTTTTTGTTTTCCTTGTAAGTTTCTCAATCTCCTCCGGTAGAGATAGAAAGCATGTCCAGATTAACGTACACCTGTAAGATATCTATATCTCTTGCTCTCCAAATTGATCGAATCTGATCGTGATCGTAATCTTAATATTATTGTTTTAATATGCGTTCGCAGATGGTGACACACGCGTCTTCTGGGACGTGGAGGATTTCCCAGTCCCTAAGGGTCGCGATTTGTGTTCGTTTTATCGTAACGTCAAACGAGTTATTGACATCGAGGGTTATGTTGATCTTGAAACGTCAATCTATGCTTATGTTGGCGACAAAACTCCGGAAGAGCTGGGGCGATTTCGCATGGCCAAAATCGTACACGAAACGGTTGAAAAATGTGCGAGACTCAATAAGATGCTATTGGACATGCTTCACTGGGCATTCAAGAATCCCACGGCCGATAGAGGAATTTTAATCGTAGTTGCCAAAGACATGCCAGAGGAAAACACCGAGTTTTTCTATGTTCTTGAAGCTCTGACAGAAAGGGGTTACCATGTTTTCTTTACAGTGCCTGATGACTTGCCACTAGACCAAATGCCACCTACTACTGTTGCAGAATTGATATGGCGTTGGACAGAGCTGTTTGATGGCAAGTTCCCTATCGAAGATTTTGGTGTGGATTCCGATACGTCATCAGAAGATAATAGTTAACTACTGGTTCTGGTCCTCAGAGAGTAGCTAGCTTCCTGCGTTTTAAATGCTACTTTGGTTTTGTGTATAGAGAGACACATTATCTTTCTAGCTTGTCTCTTAAACTCTGTTTTGTTTTATGTTCAAATTGATTTTGCACTGTTTTAAGCTCTATATGCTCTTCATATGGTTCCTTGATTGAGGGCACACGAACTTTTAATTTTATAACTATTAGTAGTTGAAGAAATTAGAAGAAGTTGAAATGCATTATATGTAAACAAATACTCGAATCAGGCAAACAAACATTTTAAATCAAATTTTTGGTTATACTTTCTGAAGTAATGTTTGCAAGAAAATTAAATTTGATTAGCTGGGAGCTTCAAATCGGATGTAATCATACATGATCCCTTGGAAAGGACTTGTGGACCTTGGCTGTGTGAGAAACAATGTATTCTCGCCTTCTACAAGCTTAGCGACAGCCACTTCCACATTGAACAACCAGTACAATCCATGTATTCCATGTCTTGCTATCGAGTTGTCTCTCCCGATCAGTCCGCTTGTGAACAACGGGATTGTATTTGCATCGT
>NC_025687.1:4176451-4191793 GCF_000633955.1 Camelina sativa
TTCTTCTCCTCACTTGAAGCTTTCTTTGTTGTAGGATTTAATCAGAAGATTCAATCTCCAACAGATAGTACTATAAGGTGTTTAGGGAGACTGACTAACCTAGCTGGTCTAATTAGAGTGTCTGATTTTGTGATATACGATCTTATGGCTTAGTTTCAGATGGTTAAGAGCCTAGCTTGTTGACCATTCAAACAAACTTAATTAATCAATGATGGATGGACCACACACTTTTAAAACTAAAAAGGTTTATGTTGCCACTGGAAAAAAAATGTATATCGTTCATGCCTTTGCTTGTTCATCGTCGTCGTATGGTAAGTAATGTTTACCAAAGTTACTAAACAAGCCTCAGCTACTTTGGCTATGTGTATTGTAATAAGGGGTAGAATCGTGATTTAGTAAACCATAGATATAACCCTAAAATTTTCAATCTTTTTTTTTGTTTTCCTTTTAAGTTTCTCAATCTCCTCCGGTAGAGATAGAAAGCATGTCCAGATTAACGTACACCTGTAAGATATCTATATCTCTTGCTCTCCAAATTGATCGAATCTGATCGTGATCGTAATCTTAATATTATTGTTTTAATATGCGTTCGCAGATGGTGACACACGCGTCTTCTGGGACGTGGAGGATTTCCCAGTCCCTAAGGGTCGCGATTTGTGTTCGTTTTATCGTAACGTCAAACGAGTTATTGACATCGAGGGTTATGTTGATCTTGAAACGTCAATCTATGCTTATGTTGGCGACAAAACTCCGGAAGAGCTGGGGCGATTTCGCATGGCCAAAATCGTACACGAAACGGTTGAAAAATGTGCGAGACTCAATAAGATGCTATTGGACATGCTTCACTGGGCATTCAAGAATCCCACGGCCGATAGAGGAATTTTAATCGTAGTTGCCAAAGACATGCCAGAGGAAAACACCGAGTTTTTCTATGTTCTTGAAGCTCTGACAGAAAGGGGTTACCATGTTTTCTTTACAGTGCCTGATGACTTGCCACTAGACCAAATGCCACCTACTACTGTTGCAGAATTGATATGGCGTTGGACAGAGCTGTTTGATGGCAAGTTCCCTATCGAAGATTTTGGTGTGGATTCCGATACGTCATCAGAAGATAATAGTTAACTACTGGTTCTGGTCCTCAGAGAGTAGCTAGCTTCCTGCGTTTTAAATGCTACTTTGGTTTTGTGTATAGAGAGACACATTATCTTTCTAGCTTGTCTCTTAAACTCTGTTTTGTTTTATGTTCAAATTGATTTTGCACTGTTTTAAGCTCTATATGCTCTTCATATGGTTCCTTGATTGAGGGCACACGAACTTTTAATTTTATAACTATTAGTAGTTGAAGAAATTAGAAGAAGTTGAAATGCATTATATGTAAACAAATACTCGAATCAGGCAAACAAACATTTTAAATCAAATTTTTGGTTATACTTTCTGAAGTAATGTTTGCAAGAAAATTAAATTTGATTAGCTGGGAGCTTCAAATCGGATGTAATCATACATGATCCCTTGGAAAGGACTTGTGGACCTTGGCTGTGTGAGAAACAATGTATTCTCGCCTTCTACAAGCTTAGCGACAGCCACTTCCACATTGAACAACCAGTACAATCCATGTATTCCATGTCTTGCTATCGAGTTGTCTCTCCCGATCAGTCCGCTTGTGAACAACGGGATTGTATTTGCATCGTTCACACGTATCTTCAACCCCAAGTTTCGAGTCAAGATTCATTTCATTTTGTCAGATTGCTTTTGTTGATGTTAAAATGTACACAAAGGACGACATGGATTGGTTAATATACACCTACTTGGAGTTCGGAAAAAGTAGCGGATGCAATGGCTACTCGTAAAGTATAGGAGTGACTCTGATCAATGTTTTTGAGTTCGAATTTGATTTGCCATGTTGTTCCTTGATATGTTTTGTTATCCTTTTTTCTAAGAAACCAAAATGTAACAATCTGGTTAGAGAGAAAAGCATAACTCAAGAAAATTTATATGATCAGGCCGGAGAGAAGATGAGAAAGAACCTAGTAACTTGAGCGTAAAACCAGTCTTTTCTATAGTCGCTAGAGCCAACTACATATACCAAGTCTTTATCCGGATATAGTTCGGCGTATCTTTCCCATAATCCATATTGACGGAATCTGCAAGATATAAGAATTTCGGTTTAGTTCATTTAGTAGTGTATTAAGATTTGTATGCATGTATGTATATCTCAAAACCTGTCAGGGTGATTTTTATAGAGTTTGTTGATATATTTTGGATTCGGATCAGGAACATAAAACTCTGCTGCGGATCGATCTGGAAAACCAATCTCCCATAACGTTTCTCCATTTCTTGGAGGTTGATATACAAGATCTTCCACATATATATAACAACCTGCACATATACTATGAAGTATATTAACTACAGTAATATATTGGGTTTAATTGTAACCAAAAAATAAAACAAAATGTATTGGGGAACTAATGAAAAGCAAGAAAAGAAGTAAAGGACCTTGGGTGATGGTGATAATATCATCGTATTTATAGTCACCAATAAAACCAGGAACCCATGCATAGAGATTGTATTGTCCTGGCCGTATTCCACTTATGTAAAGGAATCCTTCTTCATCTGTTCTTGTCCAAAATTGATAATCCTGCAAGAATCAAAAGAAATGTTCATAGATAAGTTATTTTGAATCAAAAACATTTCCATTCCTACTTTTTTGGATTTCTATCTTTGTACTTTTCAAAATCACCTTGCATTCTCTTTGCCATGAACCAGCAGCTCCAGGCACAGCCAAACCAACATAACCTCTAGTGGCTGCAATGAAATCTTTATCTACGTACCTTACAAACATAAATTAATGTATATTTATAGATTATTGGATGCATATATGTGAAAAATTAAGAAAGTGTGTCTAGTGCATAAATTTCAAAATATGATATATTTGTGGTAGTAACATTATAATCAATGAGGCTCACTTAGTAGTTTACCTGTCTTGAACGAGAAGTCTGCCAACAACATTACCACGTTGCTCTGCTTTCAAATAGTCATCTGAAGCTGGAAAACTGTAAGGCCAGCTTTCAGTTTCCACATTCATCTGAGAATGAAAAACTTATCAAATTTGGAAATGAATATTTAATATCAAGTTTGGTTTGTTCGTCTAGCTATATAGAACAAGATATAAAAAGAGGAACCTGAGATTTAGCATCTTTCCAGAGCCAAAGAGGGTCATTATCATCATCAGTAGACGAGTTTAAATAGACGAAAACAGGTCCAAAGACCTTCTTCCATGCCTCTCCTTCACTAAACTTTGGCACTAGATCTTCCCCTGTGTAGTGTGCACTCATAAATACCTGAGGATTCAGCGTTAAACTTCTTGTCTACATTTATAACGATTTTAAAGGAAAGCATTTTATATTAATCTGTATGGACTTACAGCAAGAGCAGTAGGTCCAACGTGAGATGTCAAGTTCTGTTTTTGAGGTCCACCGGTTCGATACTCATGGCTAGGAGTTATGAGCCAGAAACCAACCGACGGCTGCTCTGTGCATATCCATCCATGGACAGTAATGTCTTTGTTCTCACATGAATATTGGTACTTATCGTCAACCTAAAACCGGAAAAAACAAGGGTAAAAGCAAAAGCTTAACAACCTCTCTTTAGTAATCTTGAAAAGGAAGCAAAATGAATAACATTTTACCTCTCCTTTGAATTGAGGCTCTATAGGATTAACAAGTAGAACAGCTTCAGGGTAAGCCAGAGCTTGGCCTCTGTCAGGTAATCGATCATCAGGCAATGGCATGAATCTCTGCCTATCTTCCGTTACTGCCATGTAGTGAAACCTGCAATCTCAGTTAAGATTAATACTAGAATTTAGTTTAAGAAGTGAAGGAGTGAGTTTTGTTTTTTGCTTACTTCTCTTTTCTGAGCTTGAAGGCAATTCGTGTTTCGGCAAGTGAAAAAGCAGGCCATTCTTTTAGATGCTCGTAGATGGCGTAAGTGTAGAATCCTGATGACCCGCTTAGCATAACAAATCTATATTCGACAGTAACTTATTCAAGTTACAATCTGAAAACATGAAATATGAATATTATGCTTCTCAAAAGACTTGAGTACCTTTTGTCAATGTTCAGAGGGACTGCTTTGCCTTCTAGTGATGGATCCCATTTTCTTGTGAAAGAAAGCTCAACTTGTTCTTCGTTCTTCATTATTACCTCAAAGTTTGTTCCTTTGATTCTGGTCCCAAAAGAAAATAGTATTTATACATTAGCATCCTTTGAACTTCATTGAACCTTTTAGTCAGATTTATGGGATCAAACTACAATTTTAGCGTTAAGCTTGCATAAAAGACTTACACATCAAATCCACCAGCTGTTCCTGATCCTCCCCATACGAGATCCCAATATCTGAAGAATACTTTTACATTTTATATCTAAATGAATACTTTTGGCACGAAATTTGTGAAATTTAAACAAGAGAAACAGAGAGATATATACAACAATAACTGTTTGTGTAGGTTCTTAATGAAATCTCAAGACTCTAATCATTGGATTAAGAGCAGCCATTTACTAATTTAGGTAATCTTGTCATCTTGATTGAGTCTTGGCACGGTTAAATGCAAGAAACTGACATTGCACGCTATCGAATATATATAGAAAGGTTATAAGACAGTAAAACAGAGTAAATGCATACTCCAAAATTGAAAAAAATAAACTTAGGAACAAAACAAGGATCATATATATCCCATTTACCCTCTGTTGACTTCTTCATTAAGAACCTCGAGCAAGTTATCGATGCCATTATATTCGATTCCGGTAACGATACCATCAGGCTTTGATAATGTAACCCGTGCAATGCCATTATCCATCACCACCTGGTAACATACATCGACCAGCAAGGCAGCAATACAAAATGTTTCAGTCTTTCTTAATTGGTATCTGCAGCTAAATGGACATAGAGAAGATCATGATGAGAAAGAGTTAAAAGTAAACCAACATGATTGCCCTTATCATGCAACTGCAGCTTAACAGACGACATTGATGAAATGTCTTGTGCGATTTGATGTTAACCTCAAAGTAATTAATGTACATGTTTTTTCTATACGTATGTGTATAATATATATATATATATAGTAGATAGATCTGATTAGGAGAACTTGTGTTGCCTTGGACGGGAGATAAAGCAGAGGGTATAGTGGGAGAATAATATCTTGACTTTGTCGTCAAAACACTTCGGTTGTTAGTGTTCGACGACATTTGTGTTGTGTGTTTCAAAGCTTTCACTTACGTCTCATCTAAACATCTCTATTACGATTTACGAATTCTTTTTGTTTTATAACAAACAATTGCAGATTTGACTTTCATCAAAAACCAACCGGTTTACAGAGAGATATTATATGAGCCTTCATGTATACACGAACCGGGTAACAGAGAGATATTGGGCAGATACGGTTCAAAATTTTAAGAACAGAACCAAGGATTTTGAATTTTAGAGCGGTTCGCACCGAACCCAATTTATGTAATTTGGGCCCAATTATGAGTAAACTTGTAATAAAGGCCCAAATTTCACAAAACGCCAAAAAAACAAAACAGTGCCATATCCTTTCACTCACTGCTGCTTTCAACCCGCCTCCTCTGTTCTTCTTCTTCTCCTCTCTCTCACTTGAAAATTTCATATTCGAATGATGTCTTCAAAACCTTTTCTTTAGAGAGGATTAAGTTCAGTTTGTCTAAGTTCCGAACTTTGATTTCGTTTTTGTAGGGAAGATTTTGTTGTTATATATATATATATCTATGGATTTAATGGTGTCCACAAGCAGTGTACAAGAAGGGTTTTGTTTGATTCAACAATTTAATCGCGAGTGTAAACGAAGTACCAAGCTTGACGTCTCTGTTCGTACCACTGGTAATATTAGGTCTAAAGTCTCTCTCGGGTCACGAAAAAGGAATCGACTTGTTCTTGTTTTCGCGGCGGCTTCCAAGGTTGAGAGTTCCGGTCTTAATGGTAGAGCTCAAAAGTTCGAAACTTATTCTGCCTCTGGGCATAGCAATGGTAACGGTAATGGCCATTTCACCACTGCGAATTCTTCTTTTGTGTTGGAAGATGTCGAGAGTAACAATCATTTGCGTCAGATGGTTAGAACCGGTGAATTGGAGGAAGGGTTTAAGTTTCTGGAGAACATGGTTTACCACGGTAATGTTCCCGACATCATTCCTTGCACTACATTGATCCGCGGGTTCTGTAGGATGGGTAAGACGAGGAAAGCAGCAAAGATCTTGGAGATTCTTGAAGGCTCTGGTGCTGTTCCTGATGTTATAACTTACAATGTTATGATTAGTGGGTATTGTAAAGCTGGGGAGATCAGTAACGCTTTATCTGTTCTCGATAGGATGAGTGTTTCCCCTGATGTTGTCACTTACAATACCATCTTGCGTTCTCTTTGCGACAGTGGGAAACTTAAGCAAGCTATGGAGGTTCTTAATAGGATGCTTCAGAGAGATTGTTATCCTGATGTGATTACTTACACTATATTGATTGAAGCTACTTGTAGAGATAGTGGTGTTGGACAGGCCATGAAGCTTCTTGATGAAATGAGGGATAGAGGATGTACACCAGATGTTGTCACTTATAACGTTCTCGTGAATGGTATATGTAAAGAAGGAAGATTGGATGAGGCGATTAAGTTTTTGAATGACATGCCATCTTCTGGATGTCAACCAAATGTTATTACACATAACATAATTCTGAGGAGTATGTGTAGTACCGGGAGATGGATGGACGCAGAGAAGCTTCTTGCTGATATGCTTCGTAAAGGCTTTTCACCAAGTGTTGTCACTTTCAATATCTTGATTAATTTCTTGTGTAGAAAAGGTTTGCTTGGCCGAGCAATTGACATTTTGGAAAAGATGCCTAATCATGGATGCCAGCCGAACTCTTTGAGTTACAACCCGCTGCTTCACGGGTTTTGCAAGGAGAAAAAGATGGATAGGGCTATAGAGTATTTGGAGAGAATGGTCTCTCGTGGTTGTTACCCGGACATTGTGACATACAACACTATGCTAACTGCTTTGTGCAAAGATGGGAAAGTTGAAGATGCGGTTGAGATACTCAATCAACTTAGTAGCAAGGGATGTTCTCCGGTTCTAATCACTTATAATACTGTCATTGATGGGCTTGCAAAAGCAGGTAAAACAGGCAAAGCGATTAAACTGCTTGACGAGATGCGTGCGAAAGATCTAAAGCCTGACACTATCACCTATTCCTCTCTTGTTGGTGGTTTAAGTAGGGAAGGTAAAGTAGACGAAGCCATAAAGTTTTTCCATGAGTTTGAGCGGATGGGCGTTAGGCCAAATGCAGTCACCTTTAACTCTATAATGCTAGGACTCTGCAAGACTCGGCAAACGGATCGTGCAATCGATTTCTTGGTTTATATGATCAATAGAGGGTGTAAACCGACTGAGACATCATACACGATTCTGATAGAAGGCATAGCTTATGAAGGTATGCCAAAGGAAGCTCTGGAGCTGCTTAATGAGCTTTGTAACAAGGGACTCATGAAGAAAAGTTCTGCAGAGCAAGTTGCAGGAAAGATGTAGCATAAAGTAGTTCACTCGCTAGTCAGCCCCCTTTTCTTGATTTGTGCTTAAGAGAACATTTTCAGTGGCTCCTTTCTACTTATTAAGTCTTAGGTTCAGTATTGATATTGTCAGAATTTTGGTCTTTAAGGTTTGCATATCAAATATTATTCAGTTGTTACATCTTTCGTGTCAGTGTCAATTGATAAATTCGACATACATACATCAATACATATAATATGCAATGTAATTCCAGAGTAAGTTATGGAGGGCCTTCAAGACGAATGTAGTCGTACATAATCCCTTGGAAGGGACCATTGCATCTTGGCTGTCTCAGGAATATAGTGTTATCACCTTGGACAAGCCGGTTTCCTGGTATGTTCACCTCATACAGCATGTAAACCCCATGGATCCCATGCCTTGCTATTGAATTGTCTCTCCCAATGAGTCCGGTTGTGAAGAGAGGGCGGACTGCTTCCGCATCATTGACTCGAATCTGCAAACAGAAAATGCAAACAAAACTTTACAGTCTTAACTTCTTCATCTCTGTTAAAATGATGTTTCGTTTTTACCTGCAACTCGGCTAAGGTTGCAGATGCTATGGCGATTCTCAGTTTGTAATTCGCCTTTTGATCGATGTTTTCAAGTTTAAACCTAATCTGCCAAGTTGTTCCTTCATGCACGTCTCCTTTCTTCCTGGGAACCTGAGCAAAGAACCAGTCTCTGCGATAATCGCTTACACCAACAGTGTAAACAAGGTCATCATTTGGATACAAATCTGTGTATCTCTTCCACAACCCATATTGCCTGAACCTGCAGATAATAATAAAGCAGTGTTTAGTTCTGCTGTTATTCACACATACAGGTAGTTTGGTTCACAAAGGTGTAAGCTAATAAACCTGTCTTGATGATGGACTAAAGCCCTGTTTACAAGCGTGGGATCAGGATCTGGGATAAAGAACTCAGAAGCTTTTCGGTCAGGGATACCAATATCCCATAAGGTAGGTCCATCTCTCGGAGGTTCATAAACGATATCACCCATTTCAATCTTGCACCCTGTGTTGTTATGTCCATCAAGAATTGGCTAATATAGAGGAATTCATTTCATTTGGTAGGAACTAATTTACCTGAAGTCACAGAAACAATTGTGCCGTTATGGTAATCTCCAATGAAACCGGGGACCCAGGCATAGAGATTATACTCGCCAGGACGCACGTTCCCTATTGAGAAATAGCCAGCCTCATCTCCTACCGCCCAAAATTGGTATCCCTGATTGGCAAACAATTCATTTATTATATTTTTTTGGTAATTCCATCATAGAGCTCTTTCTTGATATCTTGGACACCTTTCAACCAATCTTCTTTTTTTTTTTTTGCTTATTGCAAATAATTAAGAATGGAGTAGGAAGAAATCACCTTGCATTCAATTTGCCAAGAACCAGAACCACCAGGTGGAGCCAAACCCACATAAGCACCTGCTGCTGAAATCAGATCATTGCTTATGAACCTATACAAAAAAATCAATGTTAATATGTAGTGTTTGGTGGAATATTACCATTTTAAGAATCAAATTACAGAAGCAACACAAAATAAAGAACGAACCAGGAAATGAGGATATAAAATAACACTAATACCTGTCACGGATAAGTAATCTACCAAGGGCCGTGCCACGTTCTTCAGACTTTGGATATTCCTCAGATGCCACGAAGCTATAAGGCCAACTTTCAACCTCAGCCATCATCTGCAGATTAGCTCATTTAAGTGAGTCCTTACATCACCACAAATCTATTTTTGTATTCAGCAAGTGGGATGGCAATTTGCTTCTCTCGTACCTTTATCTTAGCATCGTCCCATAAGCAAAGTGGATCATCTCCATTGGCTGTGGAATTTAGGTAAATGAAAACAGGGCCATATACTTTTTTCCAAGGCTCACCGTATTCAAAGCGAGGCATCATGGTTTTTCCGGCATAATGGGTACTGTGAAACACCTGAAATAACCGTTATTGAAACTAAGATCGATATTGTACTTGTAAGTATTATATTGAAATATCCACCACATTTGTCACTTACTGCAAGAGTGGTTGGGCCAACATGTGACGTGAGGTTTTGTTTGAGTGGTCCGCCTGAGCGAAACTCATTACTGGGCGTAATTTGCCAGAATCCTACAGGTGGATCGAAGGATATCCATCCATGTACTCTGAGATCCTGATTCTCACACGAGTATTGGTATTTGTCATCTACCTGTCAGAGAAAAGAGAAATGATTTAATTCTCCATGAAACAGAATTTACCGGATTCAAAACTTTGAAGTTGTAATACATCACAACGCAAGCATAAGTTCATAAGATACACTTTCATGTATTAGGAGATATGATACTAAACAGCTCAAACAACGCATGAGAAAGATCAAATGTTCTAATTTCTGAATGATTAAAATAATATGGAACTCATACTTCGCCTTGCAAGCGTGGATCACATGGAGCAGTGAGCAGAGAAGCTTCCTGGTAATCTAGAGTTTGACATCTTCCTTTGCATAGATCATCTGGAAAAGGCATTATCCTCTTTCGGTCATCTGCCACAGCCATGTAATGGAATCTGTAGAAAAGAATCGCAAGGGAAATATATATATGAGATATCAAACAACTACACACTCGTGTTGACGAGCAATTAAACCCAACAAATAAATATCTGAAAAATGACACTATCTTTTGCTTGGGATCTATGGTACATGCAATCACTAACATTTGAGGTTTTCTTCTCAGTGCACTAAAATGGATCTTAAGGAGACTAAACTTAACATAAGACAGAGAAATTGACTTAGGAAAATAGGGACAATATTACTTGTCTTTTCTGAGCTTGAACGCGATTCTTGTTTCTCCAAGTTCAAACCCAGGCCAATCCTTGAGGTGTTCATAAATGGCGTATGAGTAAACTCCAGAAGAACCACGAAGCATTATAAACCTGAAAGAAAGAGCATCTAGTCAGTGTCTCTTCTCTACTTTTGTTTCTCATTAAAGAAGATACATCATGCAATATAGACCTTTTATCGATATTCAGGGGAATGTACTTTCCCTCAAGGGATGGATCCCATGTTCTTAGAAATGAGATCTCAACCTGTTCTTCAGTCTCGACTATGACCCTGAAACTCACACCACTGATGCTGCATAGATACCATCAAATTAGACATTATATACCATCCAACAATTTTTAGTACACATCATATATACAGGAAAGAAAAAAGAGAACAGCATTACAAGAGAGGATTGTGATGCAGCAGTAACAACGGACAAGTTCATTTAGGCAGAGAAAAACTAGTTTTGAGTCATACATCAACTTAACTCTATCAATACTGAAAACTGCCACTAGCAGATATGACGACCAATAGCATGATGAAGACCTATAGAATAAGGTTCCTATTGACTGTTAAGGTAAATGCATAGAGGACATACACATCAAATATTCCCTTGCCTCCAGGTTCATTCCAGTGCAGGTCCCAGTACCTATACATTCGGTTAATTTCAATTGACTTGGCTTCTCATAAAAACAGTAAAAGTTAATATCGAGTTATAAACATGACTCATACCCTCTGTTAGTCTCCTTATTACGAACTTCGAGCACATTGTCAACGCCGTTATACTTGATGCCGGTGATGATTCCACCTGGGTTTGATAGTGTAACTTGGAGAATTCCATTGTCCATCACAACCTGCACCATTTCTGTCTTCAGTCAGAACACATTTAAGGAAAGACACATAAAAGGAGACATTATAGACTGAGAAAATTGCATTACATATCTGTCATGGATATGCAGCTTGACACCTTGAGAGGGCATCCTGTGATCCTTTCTATGAATAGGGCCACTTGTACCTTGATCTGTCAACCCTTTTGAGTGTAAGAAAAAAAATCAACAGTTTTGCTTGTAGATAAACTAAATAGACTAATATGATCACATCATCACGAGGCAGAAGGCAGCCGCACAAGATAATCAAAGAACATAAAATGTTTGTGTAAAACAATGACTTTTGAAGCGGCCATAGATATAGGATCTGTAGAACTGGTCTTTAAAAACAAACTGCAAAGGCGTTTTACCTCCGTTCATCAAGCAAATATACTCTAATCAAGAAACGTAACTCTGTGATAGTTTAAAGTCCCTTCCTTTCTGGATTTTTTATACGTAGACCCAATAAATAAACAACCCCAATTTGATGAAACAAGGAAAGAACAGCAGTTAACAGTGTCATAAGAAACAAAGTAAATGCTCAAAACAAGAGATGTAAACAACAAATTTGAAAGTTTATTTTTCTCATCCGGGCTAAAAATACGAACTTTGCTGTTACAATTTCGTTTTAAAACCATTCTCAAGTGAGCGAAGTTCATCGAATCGTGCAGTTAAACCAGAGGGTGAAGAAGAGAAGGATTGACGAGAAATTACTTACAGTGGTGGCCGGCGTTTGAAGCGGTTTCATGGTTAGTAAAACGATGCAGGAGCCGATCAGCCAGTCTCTTCTTCATCAGTACTCGACCCACGCGATCACCACCGAAGCCTGATTGCTGGTGCTTACACGCACGTGTAAAGGAATCTAGAGAGAGACTGCGTTAATGTCTGATTAAAAACGCTTCTTTGCTATGGTTTGGGTGCGACTGCGTTTGTCTTTCTTTCTCTCAAGGATCTTCTAAGTCATTGTTTTAAAAACAGTTTTACTCGCAACTGTGAATCTTATCAATAAAATCGAATGCGATTAAATTTTAGTTCGGTTTAACTCCAAATGAATCTGAAATCTCTTTTCTTATTGAAACCAAATATATATAAAAAAAAAAAAAAGGCAAAGTCTCATGGTGATCAGCTCAAACAAATCTCTGTCTTGGTAAGCATTAATGAAAACCCTTTCTTGGAATCTGTCTGAAGAATTTGAGGCAAATTTACAGAATTACACACAACCTAGGCCTCTCTCTCTCTCTCTCTCTCTCTCTCTCTCTACTCAGGCTTCTTCTGGAAGAACATCGATCCTATTAAGACAGCTATACCCGTTATTGCTATCGTGAAGAAAAGCTTTTTGTGCGAAACACCGTTCCCATCTCTTCGTCTCCTACCGTTTCCATCTCCTTCCGCTGCTCTCGGGATTCTTCTGTATTATCCATTCCAGCACATGAGTTTAGCCAAAATATAGAGAGTAAAATCTGAATCAAAGAAAGATAAAACAATGCAGATAAAGAATATATACCTGGATGATTCCACATTGTTCAGCACAGTACCAGGGCATTTGGTTTCATGGTTATATCTTTTTCTCAATCTAACATAGCTATTGCATTGATAACAAAGTTCTGTTCGGTTGCCACATACTTCCTAATATTCGAAGAAAAAACCGAGCGGATAAGAAAACCCTTTGGTTGGAGAGAAAAGGCAAAAATATGTGTAAGAGTGAATACCTGATGTTCAGCGAGGTCAACTGCAGGCAATGGAAACTCACAGAACTCACAGGTTACAATCCTCTTGGGGCAAATCTCTCCTTTATGACTGTCAAAAACCTCACGTTCTATGGTCTCTTTGCACATCGAGCATGCTATCTTCTCAATACACCACAAAAGGAATATCGTAAGCAAAAAAGTATGTCATTTTGGTCATCTAGCAGCATCTAAAACCATACATAAGTAATAAGACTAGCTATTTGTGTTACAGACTAAGTTCATGAGTCGAATCAATGCATAAGTGATCTAATTTGGTAAATGTAACACGCTCAAAACCCGTTGAAGGGGCCATTTACAAAATATTTGAGAGCAGAACCACTATATGAAACAACCAATCTGGGTGTAAAAGTATATCCTTTTTTTATTGGAGCTAAACAAAGAGAAATTTTTCAAATCAAAGAAGATAGTTGTGGAAAATAATCCAACGGAAGACAGGTGCGAATTGCGAAATAGAAAAATTAGCGTACCGGAGCATGTGCGTTCAAGAAGTGTTCCTCAGCATGCTTTTTGGGAACCATATCACCACAAATCTTACATTTTTCTAAATTCCGGGCACAATGTACACGATGCAGATCAATATTTGGTGCAGGGATGTCTCTGTCACTGAAAAAATTAAAACAATCAGTATGCATAAGCTTTATTACGGCACTCTCAAGGGATCAACCATCCAAGTAGATGCTACAACTGAACATACAGAATGATCCGGCTATTGAAAATACAGAGTCTCAGCCGACTCAGATGCTACAATAACTAGACAAAGCACACATAGTCCTCTAGTAGAAAACTAAGCAGACCATCAGAGAGAGAGACAGTGAGTGACAAAGTAAAAAGCATAAGGGGATAGACAGAATACAATCAAACTCTTGTAGACACACAAGGAAGCTGATGAATAAACGATTGATTTGATCATGAATCAGCCTTTTAGTAGGTGACCNAAAAAAAAAAAAAAAAAAAAAAAAACCATGTTGCAAAAGGGGTTGTATATAATAACAAACATAATTGCATAATCCAACCATCATCATAAAAACCCTTGTTTATAGTTCAAATCACCGACACAAACAAAGCTGATTCTACATGTAAATCCAGAGATTGTGGAACCAAACTGAATCACACAGCTGACAAAGGTAGTATCTTTCAATGTAACAAAACTTGCAATCACCGATCAATTCCAAATTTTTTTCTTATATAACCTCGAGTCCCAGAATATCGAATTACATAAGGTCAGTCATCATCGAACGATAAGCAACAAGGAGAAACCACGAAAAGCAACCAAAACTCCGATCAAATCAGAATTAAGTCAACAAATCCCCCAGAAAGAGAAATCATCAAATCAAGGAGACGTACCAGTGGTTGCATACGATGGTGATTTCTTCTCCAGTCGCAGTCTCCATCTTCAATTTTTTCCAAAAAAAAAAAAAAAAAGGGAACTTTAAATTTCACAGATGGGAAAGGGTAACGAAATCAATCACGGATCTTTTTAACCTCGTTTTCTCGGGATTTTTTCTTTTGAGCCGATGATATCTTATTATAAGAAAAAGAGAGAGAGAGAGAGAGAGAGAGAGACTCAAATTGTTTAAATAACTTGATGAATTAAAATAAGTAAATAATGAGATGAATATATGGTTGAACCAAATTAAAGAGGAATATGACATTTTTCTTTTTCTTTGGCTTCAACCCAAACCACAGACACTTTATTAATATGTCTTCGTCCCACGCCACGCTCCTATACTCTCTCATTTGTAGTCCACGCGGCAGATTCCAATTCCCTTTAATCTCAAATTATTTAAGGTTTTATATTTATACACTAATTGTAGGTATTATTAGTACAACAGATAAATCAATCAACTTTTGAACACCCTAAACTAGTTGTTTAATCAGAGAGTCTGTTTTTGTTAATATGTACTATTTCTTAAAAATCCAACCGAAAAAATCAACAGATTTCAAGTCTAAAAACAAATGGTACAAATATCTCCAAAAAAAAAAAATCTGAAAACCAAAAAACTAATTAAAGAAAACCTTAGAAAACAGGACAACCTTCAACTTGAATCCCAGGAGCAGTAGGACAAGCAGCAAGAGGACAGTTCTCACCTTTAGCACCCCACCAGTGATCGATCGATATACCATTCATCGTCAAACTAAAGTACAACAGCACTCCCATGAACGCCAAACCCGCGTCCAATGCTGCCGATAGCACGTAGTTATACCTCTGCCACCACCCTTTGTAGTACTTGAACACAAAGTAGTTGAATATCACACCTACAATGATCCAGCAGTTGAAGTTCACGCTTGTCGCTGGCGGCATTGCAGCTGTTGCTCCTAA